>NC_133126.1:195028541-195328541 GCF_048418815.1 Hemitrygon akajei
AACAAGGTGCTTTCGCCCACAGAACTGCCGCGCACTAGATTTTTTTTTTGTTCATCGCACCATCTTCTGTAAACTATAGACTGTTGTGTGTGAAACAGGAGATCAGCAGATTTTGGTATACTCAGACCACCCCATCTGACACCAACAGTCATTCCACTGGCAAAGTCACTTATGTCATATTTTTCCCCATTCTGATGTTTGGTTTGAACAAAAACTAAACCGCTGAACAATGTCTGCATGCGTTTATGCATTGAATTGGTGCCAAGTCATTGGCTGATTAGATATTTACACTAATGAGCAGCTGTGAGGGTGAGTTAGACAATGACTACGGATTCAGATGGTTTGTCGAATGTGTATTATGTGTTCACATTCGGAAACCTGAATGTTGTTAACTTAGAAATAAAAGGCACCATTATATCTAGTTCTAACAGTGAATCAACAATAATTTAGCAAAACATAGTATCTGACTGACCATTGTCTTCAAAGGAAAAAAGCGCACTATTCTGACAGTTGCTTGACCTCAAACCAACGGCGTCATGGCTCACTGATAATATGTTAACTCCTGTTGGATCAAACATAGGAGACTCAGACATTGTTTGAGGACATTGCGCTGTCTCAGAGTCATATGAAACAAAAATGAGATGAAAACTCGGGCCATCTGGACTTAATGTTAACATCTGTTGTAGAGACATAAATAAGAGAACTCTTGTCGGCAGCTCTAGGGGTGTCAGCAGAAACATGTGTGAGCGAGACGGCTGGATAAAGGGAGAAATACCCATTGAAATACTGAGCATTGACTCCGGTTGGTGTTAGGTCTAACAGTCCGAATTAAACGAGGAAAAATAAAACCTCGTGTTTGCCATCCCGATCCATTATGACTGGCGTGTATACATTTAAATTCAATCGTTGATTAAGGGTCTATTTCAGAATCAGAATCAGGTTTATTATCACCGGCGTGTGACATGAAATTTATTAACATAGCAGCAGCATTTCAATGCAATACATGGTATAGAAGAAAAAGTATATAATAAATAAGTAATTTTTATTCGGTATACTTTATAGAGTATATGTATATTGAATCGATTAAAAATAGTGCAAAACAGATATACTATATATTTAAAAAGTGAGGTAGTGTCCAAATGTTCAATGTCCGTTTTGGAATCGAATGGCAGAGGGGAAAAAGCTGTTTCTGAATCGCAGAGTTTGTGCCTTCAGATTTCTGTACCTTCTACCTTATGGTAACAGTGAGAAAATAGCATGCCTTGGATGCTGGAGGTCCTTAATAATGGACGCTGCCTTTCTGAGATACCGCTTCCTGAAGATGTCCTGGGTAATTTGTAGACTAGTACCTAAGATGGAGCTGACTAAATTTACAATCCTGTGCAGCTTCTTTCGACCCTCTGCAGTACCCCCTCATCCCAGACAGTGCTGCAGCTTGACAGAGCGCTCTCCATGGTATATCTATAGTAGTTTTTGAGTGTATTTGTTGACATGCAAAATCTCTTCAAGCTCCGAATAAAGTATAGCCGCTGTCTTGTCTCCTCTATAACTGCATCGATATGTTGGGACCCGGTTAGATCCTCAGAGATCTTGACACTCAGGAACTTCAAACTGCTCACTCTCTCTATTTCTGATCCCTCTATGAAGATTGGTATGTGTTCCTTCGTCTTACCCTTCCGGAAGTGCACAGTCAGCTCTTTCGTCTTACTGATGTTGAGTTCCAGGTTGTTGCTGTAGCACCACACCACTAGTTGGCAAAGTTCACTCCTGTACGCCCCCTCGTCAACACCTGAGATTCTACCAACAATGGTTGTATCGTCAGCAAATTTGTAGGTGGTATTTGAGCTATGCCTAGCCACACAGTCATGGGTATATAGAGAGTTGAATAGTGGGCTAAGCAAACACCCCTGAGGTGCACCAGTGTTGATTGTCAGCGAGGAGGAAATGTTATCACCAATCCACACAGATTGTGGTCTTCTGGTTAGGAAGTCGAGGATCTAATTGCAGAAGGAGTTAAAGAGGCCCAAGTTCTGCCACTTCTCAATCAGGATTGTGGGGATGATAGTATTACATGCTGAGCTACAGTCAACGAACAGCATCCTGACACAGGTGTTTGTGTTGTCCAGGTGGTCTAAAGCCCTGTGGAGAACCATTGAGGTTGCATCCGCCGTTAACCTATTGTGGCGATAGGCAAATTGCAACGGGTGCAAGTTCTTGCTGAGGTAGGAATTCAGTCTAGACATAACCAACCTCTCAAAATATTTCATCACTGTCGACGTAAGTGCAAGCGGGTGATAGTCATTTAGGCAGCTCACATTATTCTTCTTAGGCTTTCTTAGTATATCTTCTTAGTATACTTGGCTTTTTGAAGCAAGCGGGGACTTCCATCCGTAGCAGTGAGAGGTTGAAAATGTCCTTGAATACTCCCGCAGGTTGGTTGGCACAGGGAGTCCATTGGGATTTTCTGCTTCGCGAGGGTTCACTCTCTTTAAAGCAGCTTAACATCGGCCTCTGACACAGAGATCACAGGGTCATCAGGTGCAGCAGGAATATTCACTGCTGTAGTTGTATTCTCCCTTTCAAAGCGCGCATAGAAGGCATTGAGTTCATCTGGTAGTGAAGCATTGCTGCCATTTATGCTATTGGGTTTCGCTTTGTAGGAAGTAATGTCTTACAGATTTTGCCAGTGTTGTCATGCATTTGGTATTATTAAAATATGGCATAGAAATCGTACCAGAAATGATCTACAACACACGCATTGGATTTTAATTAATCGTCTTTATTTATTGATAAGGTTCAGGGGATTTTGAAGCGTTTTTTTGAAAGGTATATATCTAGGAAAACAAAAGAATCCTCTCTGACTCCATGAACGCATATGTACCTCTACTGAAACAATTTCATTCAAATTCCAATCTGTGGTTGATTTTCAGTTTTGATTTAAGGGGATTCCGCCTGTTACAGACCATGATTTTTACAATTGAGGAAATAAACAGGGATGAGAGACTTCTTCCGAACATCACACTGGGTTACAGGATTCACGATGATTGCAACTCCCCCGAGATTGCGACAAAGGTTGCTCTGGCTCTGGTGAATGGGCAGGAGGAAACGTACGTGGATGAAGTGTGTGACGGGCCTCTCAATATCTCTGGGATCGTTGGTGCTGCTGAGTCCTCAGTGTCCATCGCCATTGCAAGGACAACCGGACCATTTAGAATACCACTGGTAAGATTTAGCAAAAGAATTATAGTGGTCACAATGACGTAAACGGAACTAACAATTTTTTAAATCACCACGACCAGTGAATTAGGTTAATCACTGATATCTTCTAGTGTTTGAACATTTTTCTTCTATTGAATGTATAATATTTCGCCCTGTCACACACGCACATTAACTTCCACACCAACTGTCTCTTCGATCGCAGGTCAGCTACTTTTCCACGTGTGCATGTCTCAGCGATAAGAACGAATATCCAAATTTTCATCGAACTATCCCAAGTGACGAGCATCAGTCCAAGGCACTGGTGCATCTTGTTCAGAAGTTTGGATGGACCTGGATTGGGACCGTTAACAGCAACAATGACTACGGCAATTCGGGGATGAGAGCTTTTGTCGAAGCTGCTGAGGATTTCGGTCTTTGCATTGCCTTCTCCGAATCATTTCACAGAACAGACTCTCCAGAGAAGATCACCAGGATTGTACAAGTGATAAATGAAGCGACCACAAAGGTCGTGGTAGCCTTTGCTGGACCTGGCGAAATGCGCATTTTATTTGCGGAGGTTCTACGGCAAAACCTCAGCGATGTGCAGTGGGTGGGCAGTGAGGGGTGGATTACAGCAGACTTCGTCGTTGTAGATAGTGGCCGGCGCTTCCTTACCGGGGCAATCGGAACTGCTGTGCGTGCGCAGGAAGTTCCAGGGGTGCAGGATTTCCTGCTCACAATCCATCCTTCCAGATTTCCCGGTAATCCGTTATTGATGGAGTTCTGGGAAACCACCTTCGGGTGTACTCCTAGTTTCGAAAAGGCGACCAACGAAGTTGGTTCACTTGGCCGGCTCCCACAGTGTAGCGGAAATGAGAGTCTCCTTCAAATCAGCAACGCCTATACCGACTTGACCATGGACGGGAACTCTTACATTGTATATAAAGCGGTGTACGCTTTTGCTCATGCGCTTCACGATATGCTTTCATGTGAAAGTGGCAAAGGGCCATTCCCGAACAAAACATGTGCACGTCTTTCAAATTTTAAACCGTGGCAGGTAAGGACTTGCACTTCATCCATTTTATGTAGACATCTTTCGATATAGCTATTGCAGTTTCGATATTCAGACCAGGGTATTACTTATACAGTAAATGCAGGACAAGACGACTGTCGTGGAACAGTGAGAAAGACCTTGATGTACAAATACTAACTTCGCTGATAGTGACGGTGCAAGTAGACAGTAAGCCTGTGTTATAGAAAAAATTTGGATCTGCATACGTTGAAGTGTTGGAGAGTGAGGAGTGAATACGTAGCGTTCTACTAAATAGAAACATAGAAAATAGGTGCAGGAGTAGGCCCTTCGGCCCTTCGAACCTCCACCACCATTCGGTATGATCATGGCTGATCATCCAACTCAGAACCCTGTACCTGCTTTCTCTCCATACCCCCGATCCCTTTAGCCGCAAGGGCCATATCTAACTCCCTCTTAAATATAAATCATGAGGGATTTTTGAAAAGTAATCCGGGAAATTAGAGGTCGGTAAGTTTGACGTCAGTAGTTGGTAAATTATTGGAAGGAGTACTAAGAGATAGGATCTTCAAATATTTGGATGGACAGGGATTTGTTAGGGAGAGTCAACATGCTTGTGCGTGGTAGGTCATGTTTAAGCAGTCTATTAGAGTTTTTCGAGGAGGTTACCAGGAAGGCAGTGGACGTTGTCTACATGGACTTCAGTAAGGCCTTCGACAAGGTCCCGCATGGGAAGTTAGTTAGGAAGATTCAGTCGCTAGGTATATAAGGTGAGGTAGTGAATTGGATTAGACATTGGCTCAATGGGAGACGCCAGAGAGTGGTAGTGAAGGATTGCTTCTCTGATTTGGAGGCCTGTGACTAGCGGTGTGCCACAGGGATCAGTGCTGGGCCCATTGTTAATTGTCATCTATATCAATGATCTGGATGATAATCTGGTAAATTGGATCATCAGATTGCTGATAATTCAAAGATTGAAGGTGTAGTGGACAGTGAGGAAGGTTTTCAAAGCTTCCAGAGGGCTTTGGGCCAGATGGAAAAATGGGCTGAAAAATGGCAGACGGAGTTTAATGCAGACAAGTGTGAGGTATTGCACTTTGGAAGGACAAACCAAGGTAGAACATACAAGGTAAATGGTAGGACACTGAAGAGTGCAGTAGAACAGAAGGATCTGGGAACACAGATACGAAATTTCCTAAAAGTGGCGTCACAGGTAGATAGGGTCGTAAAGAGAGGTTTTGGTACCTTTGCTTTTATAAATCAAAGTATTGAGTATAAGAGTTGGAACGTTATGTTAAGGTTGTATAAGACACTGGTGAGGCCGTATTTGGAGTATTGTGAGCAGCTTTGGTCAACCAATTACAGGAAGGATATTAACATGGTTGAAAGAGTGCAGAGAAGCTTTACAAGGATGTTGCCAGGACTTGAGAAACTGAGTTACAGAGAAATGTTGAATAGGTTAGGATTTTATTCCCTGGAACGTAGAAGAATGAGGGGAGATTTGATAGAGGTATATAAAATTATGATGGGTATAGATAGAGTGAATGCAAGCAGGCTTTTTCCACTGAGGCTAGGGGGGAAAAACAGAGGACTTGGGTTAAGGGTGAAAAGGGAAAAGTTTAAAGGGAACATGGAAGGGGGCTTCTTCACACAAAGATTGGTGGGAATGTGGAATGAGCTGCCAGATGAAGTGGTAAATGCGGGCTCATTTTTAACATTTAAGAAACAGGTACATGGATGAGACGTGTATGAAGGGATATGATCCAGGTGCAGGTCAGTGGGACTAGGCAGAAAAATGTTTCGGCACAGCCAAGAAGGGCCGAAGGGTCTGTTTCTGTGCTGTAATGTTCTATGGTTCTATGTACATGAGGTGTAGTGGGCCGAATTGCCTGCTTTGTGCTGTATGTGGTTTTCTATGTTTCTATGTTTCACTAAAGTGGTGGACTGTATTCGTCTTTTAGTCTGAGAGGCCCAAAATTAGACGGCGTACGCTAAGAGGGGAGAGATTTGAAAAGAGCCGGGGAAGGTAAGTACTTTACAGAGAGAGTGGCAATATCTGGAATGTGCTGCCAGTGAAAGTGCTCCAGGCGGCTGTAATTGCATATTTAAGAGACATTTGGAGAGTTACATGGAGTGAAATATCTTAGAGAAGTCCAACAATAAAATCTTGAAGACAAATAATCTTCTGATGTGCAGGGACCATAACGCAATCTGTTTAATTCTACTTGTAGCTCCTCCATTACATGAAATCAATTTACTTCACAACAAAAGTTGGGGAGAAGGTGCATATTGATGAGAAAGGCAATCCAACAGCCGCTTATGACATTGTAAACTGGAAAATTAATGCAAACGGTAGCCTTGAAGCTCGGACAGTTGGATATTACAACGGATCAGGTCCTCCGGGTAAAGAACTTGTGTTGAACCTACATCAGATAGTCTGGAGCGGTGGTAAGCGTCAGGTATGGTTGTCCATTGAAAGTGACCTATTTTGTTAATAGTTAAATCGTAATTATCCATGAAATAATACTAAGAAATTGTAACCAACAGCGCAAGTAAAGTATACTTGCATATGTAGAATTATAGTATTTAACATAGTGAAGGGACAGGGAGTCCATTTAAACCCAGTCATCACGTTGTATCTGTGGATTAATACTAGAGACTAAATTCTGGAGTAGAGCAAACATAATGACATTAACTGGATTTGGTAATATTTTAAAGCCAACCTAAGCTAAATAAGAAGCTTGCAGAAAATATGAAGTCACAAGACACACGTCATTATGTCAAAACGAAGCATTGCTGAAGAATTTAAGACTTTCCTGGCCAGCTTTTATTCCCACTATCACTTCCGTTTTCCCCTGAAGTTGGTGATCCGAGAACCTCTGCTTGTGGGCCGGTAATTCCACGCTTTAGGATGACTTCGAATGAATAAAGATTTCAAACTCAGGGAGATAACGGCAATCCTGAAAGGGCAGATTGGGGTCCCCGGCACACACACAAACTGCTGTCAAAATCTGCTAAATCTGGTTCCTCTTACGTTCTCAGTCCTCAGTTGAAATTTGCACAGGTTTATACCTGACCAGATCTTTTATTAATACAGAAGTAACCCCGAATAGTTAAAATGTTCACATAAAAATAGTTAACATAGAAAAAGTTGGGAAGTTTCCATGGATTTTCATCTGATGAGGAAAATGAAAGGTAATTTCCATCAACAGACTGCCTTTAGCATCGGCTTTCCTGCATTGGATTAAAGCGGATGAACCACCACCCCAACACCCACAACACCAGTCAACATTCTGTGAACACTTCTCATACATATTGAGGAGATTTAATATGTTGATTTGAGGTAATGGAATTCTTAGCAATGGGGAGATGGCATTTCTTCTATTTAGAACACGGATAAATCTACCTTTTGACTTCAACATAGCCCATAACCTTCCATTCTTATTTCACCAGTCTGCCTACCTAACAGTCTTTAAAATTTCCCCAAGTTATCAGTAATTGTCACCAATCACTGCAGTGCTTTCCATTCTCTACCCATTCTCGGTGTGACAATACTACGTCTGACTCCAGTAAACTGTCCTTCATTTATCTCAAACGTTTAATCTCCGGTGAAGGGTATTGCTGCCCTGAAAAATAGGTGCTGGCTGTTCACTCTATTTATGTATCTTGTAATCTTATATAGCTCCATTAAGTCGCTTCTCATCGTTCTCTCCAAACAGAAAAGCTCTAGCGTGGTCAACCGTTCTTCATAAGCATGTTTGCTAACCTAGGTAGCGTCAAGTAAAGCTCGTTTTACACCTGCTTTAAAACTTCCAGTTGAAACTTATATTGAAGAGAAAGGACATGATCGCAATGCTCCATACATGATCTCATCCGGATTTTATAGAAATGCAACATTACCTCGCTGCTCTAGAAATCAAAAGAGAAATCAACTTAGTAAAAGAGAAAGTAAACGAAGGCATATTTTGATCTGGATATGTCTGAAATTTCCAGTAATTATAGCTCATCCCTAAATACCCAAGAACGGGATTGTGTGTTTAGCTATTCCAAAGTAAGGCACATCTGTAGCTATGGACTTAGAAAGATAGAAAACACATAGCACAATACAGGCCATTCGGCCCACAAAACTGTGCTGAACATGTTATGGTCCAGTCCGGAGCCCGCATTCCGGGTCTTGATCCGGTCCGCGAACTCCGGACTCCGGGTCTTGAAGCCGTCCCTCCTTTTGCCCTTGAGCCCAATTAGTCACACCTGTGGATCATCGTGGCTTGTTGGGGCTCAAGGAGGCGAAATTGGCGGATCGTCCTGCCTATCCTGTTCCTCTGGTTGCCCTGGCGTGGAGTTCCCCTCGTTAAAGACGAGTTCTTCGAGTAAGTCTGGTAGTCACCCTGGACCTAGTTCCCTTCCTATCCCTTGCCTCTGTCGGGCAAGCCTGGCTGGACTGCCGTTGCCCGACGGGGAATCCGCCCCTTTCCATCCATCTGCCGACGGGTTGTGCCCCGCAACTTACCCAGGTGCCCGTTGTTCCTGCCTGGGAGGTTCGGGCCCTGCCTAGGAATTATGCGGCCTGCTCAGAGGTCTCTGCCCCTACCTATCCCAACCTGCCGACGGGTTGTGCCCCGCAACCTACCTAGGTGCTCCGTGACCTGCTCAGGCCCCCGTGTTCCTGCTTGGGAGATCCGGGCCTTGCCCAGGAGTTATGCGGCCCGCCTGCCTGAACTCTAAGACTTTCTCGAGACCCCAGCATCACCTTGAACGTCACGTCCCTCAAGCACACCACGGTCACCACATCTTGTCTCGTTTAGTTGTTCCCGTCCTGCCCCTAATACTTCAGTGCCTGATTCCTACACTTAGGTCCAGCCTCCTGTCCCCTTATGATAGAACGACCCCCAGCATAGACCCAGCAACGCAGGCACTGGAGTCAAATCCCGTCAACCTGGCGTCCCCTATTGTCTGAATATTCCCTCCTCACCCACCCGTATCTTCTCTAGCTCTAGAGACCCTCCTCGGTTGCCTGGAGGTTCCCTTTGACGCGGGGTGGTGGTGGTGGTGGGGGGGTATTGTTATGGTGCGTCCCGGAGCCCGCATTCCGGGTCTTGAACCGGTCCGGGGACTCTGGACTCTGGGTCTTGTAGCCGTCCATCTTTTCGCCCGAGCCCAATTAGTCACACCTATGGATCAATGTGGCTTGTTTGGGCTCAAGGAGGTGCACCTGATGCCCATCGGCTGGCGGTGTATATAGGGGGCTCTGGGACTGAGTGGAGTTGGGGAGTCGTCCTGCTTATCCTGTTCCTCTGGTTGCCATGGCTTGGAGTTCTTCGAGTAAGTCTGGTAGTCACCCTGGACCTAGTTCCCTTCATATCCCTTGCCTCCGTCGGGCAAGCCTGGCCGGACTGTCGTTGCCTGGCGGGAGACTCTGCCCCTTTCCATCCCTATCTGCCGACGGATTGTGCCCCGCGACCTTCTCAGGCCCCATGTTCCTGCCTAGGAGTTATTCGGCTCGCCCAGAGGTCTCTGCCCCTACCTATCCCTCGCTGCCGACGGGTTGTGCCCTGCGACCTGCTCAGGCCCCCGTGTTCCTTCCTGGGTGGTCTGGGCCCTGCCCAGGAGTTATACGGCCCGCCCAGTGAACTCCAGGATCCTGCTTCCTTGCCTGAACCCCGGGATTCTCCTGCCTGCCTGAACTCTAAGGTTCTCTCGGGACCCCAGCATCACCTTGAACATCACGTCCCTCACGCACACCACCGTCACCACATGTTGTCCATCGTTTGGTTGTTCCCGTCCTGCCCCTAATACTTCAGTGCCTGCGTCCTGCACTTGGGTCCAGTCTCCTGTCCCCCATGACAGAACATTTCTTTACCTTAGAAATTTCCTATGGTTACCCATAGTCCTCTATTTTTCTGAGATTCATGTACGTCCTGGAGTCTCTTAAAAGACACTATCCTATCCGCCTCCACCACCGTCGCCAGCAGCACATTCCACGTACTCGCCACTCTCTGCGTTTTTTAAAAAAAAACACTTGCCCCGGCATCTCTGTACCTACTTCCAAGCAACTTAAAGCGGTGCCCTCTCATGCTAGCCATTTCAGCTCTCGGGAAAAAGCCTCTGATTATCCACACGATCTATGCCTCTCATCATCTTGTACACAAGATGTTTATGAATCTTTCGAAATGAGTGAAAAGAGCTAATGGGCAGGTTTAATTTTTAGTCACGCTTGTACAAGATGGTTTTATTTTGTTACCTTAAATTTAACATGTATTATGATGGGAATGTTTAATCCATATCGCTGGTAGTCCAACAGTTTAACCACAGCAGCATTGTCCCACACTATATCACAGTTCATTTGTCACAGCTGGGTAGAATTTGGAAATAGGAGTATACTCTAATGTTTCCAACGGCTGAATGATCAACCACGGACCGGCACAGATAAGGTGATGAAGAAATTAACAAATTATGCTCTTCAGCTGTATTGAACGTGGAAGTGTGCAATGCAATCAGTTGATCATCTTTGGAATCACCTTCGATTCGTATCCAATAGCAACTCAGAAAGTTAAAAAGAGTAGAAAAGCGAAAACATTCAAGAAACATTAGATGAGGTGTTTGTTGGAACTGATAATCAGGTATCTGTAAAAGTAACAGTGACACAGACTAATTCCACACGTTTGAATGGCAGTCGGTATATTCTGCATGCAAATAACCAGATATTGTCTGTGATTCTGTTTTCAAGATTCCACGGGCAGTCTGTTCTGAAAGTTGTTCCCCTGGTACAAGGAAAATAGCCAGGAAAGGACAACCAATTTGCTGTTTTGACTGCACGTCCTGTGCGGATGGAGAAATAACTAACACTACAGGTGAGCGGATATACATGTTGGAATCTAACAATTACCCTGAGAGATTCCTGAAGCGTTCCTCTCAACAACGGAATGTTCGCATTTGTTTTTTTTTTTCAGACTCCGTAGACTGTATCAAGTGCCCTCCCCTGTACTGGTCTAACAATCGGAAAGATCAATGCATCCCGAAGAAAATAGAGTATCTGGGTTTTACCGAAATCCTGGGCATGGTGTTGGTGTTACTCGCTCTGGTTGGAGTGTGCATGTCAGGACTGATAGCGGGTCTGTTCTTTAGACATCGAGACACACCTCTGGTTAAAGCTAACAACTCTGAGCTGAGCTTCCTCCTTCTATTTGCGTTAAGCTGCTGTTTTTTATGCTCGGTCACATTCATTGGCGAACCGTCACATTGGTCTTGTATGTTACGCCGCACGGCGTTTGGTGTCTCGTTTGTCATGTGTATCTCTTGTGTTCTGGTCAAAACCATTCTGGTGCTGACGGCATTTAAGGCAACGCATCCCAGCAATAACAGGATGAAATGGTTTGGTCAAAGACAGCAGAGGATAAGTGTCTTCCTCCTGGCGTCCGTGCAGGGTTTAATATGTGTGCTTTGGCTGCTCATTGCGCCGCCTTTCCCCGTGATCAACACTAAATATTACCGGGAGAGGATAATTTTAGAATGTGATACAGGGTCCTCTGCAGCCTTCTACTTGGCGTCGGGTTATATCGCCCTGTTATCGTGCATTTGCTTTGTCTTGGCCTTTCAGGCGCGGAAGCTGCCAGATAACTTTAACGAGGCAAAATGTATAACGTTCAGTATGCTCATCTTTTGTGCGGTTTGGGTCACTTTTATTCCGGCCTCTGTGAGTTCTCCTGGGAAATACACGGTGGCGGTTGAAGTGTTTGCAATCCTGGCCTCCAGTTTTGGATTGCTGCTCTGCATTTTTGCACCGAAGTGTTTTATTATTGTAATCACTCCGGAGAAAAACACGAAAAAGCATATTATGGGTAAAGTGGATCAGAGGAATCTTTAAAGGATGCGCATCCATATGTCCTGGCCTGTAACGGCATAGAGATGCAGATTCATAGACCAATACGGCACTGATACAAAAGCTTTGGCCATGGCAGTCGATACACGTCACGCTATCCACTCAGCTAATCTCAAATACCCTGAGTTCAGGCCATATCCTCATACGTTGCGTCACTCTATGTACCTGTTCAAGTGTTTTTTTAAAATTATACTATTATATCTGCTCAATCACGTCTCTCGGCATTTCGTTTGTTATACTCACCACACTCTCTGTGGAAAAAGTCGCCCCCCCCCAGGTTCCCTTTCAATCCTTCCCCTCTCACCCTAAACTAGTTTTGGACTCTTCTAAAATTGGGAAAGGATTGTTTCATAAATTTGAACAATTCTATAAGGTCGAGCCCCGTTCGCTTACGTGGAAAGGAGTAAAAGCCGAACCTGGCCAAAAAATCCGTAAACCCGGGCCATCTCCGTCCTGGCAACATGCTCATGTACTTTCTTTACTTGTTAACCATGGCTTTGCTATAATAGAGTGAGTAAAACTGGAGACATTACTCCACGTTATTCAAATAACCTTAATGTTCCTACTCCGATACGCGGCGCCCTATCTGATGAAGGACAGCGTAACAAAAGCCGTTTATCACCATCTGACTGCTTATCCTTCCGCTGTCAACCAACTACACTCTTGTACCTTTAGGTTCCTCCGTTCCATGTCGCGCTCTATTGCTCTGCTATTCGTAGTTGAAGTCCTAAACTGGTGTTACTTTCTCACATTTATTTGTATTGAAATAATGCATCAGCGTTCCGGGGCAGCAGAGGTTACAAAACTTAGAAATCCACCCACTTATTGGGCTGAATTAAATGGTTCAATGTAAATCTTCCATCATTTTAGATCTAGATGCCTTGAATTTACAGTATGGATTTCAATCAACCCAATCAATAAACATACGCGATATTGCGATTCAATATCGCAAAGCTTTGATTTGTGCACCTCACGCATTTCATAGAGAAAACGTAACCAATAGTGGTCAGTATTACGTGCACCTGGTGTAGTCAGAGTCCGTCACTGAATCAAGGAAATCTACAGCACAGAAACAGACTATAGGTCCATAATTCGTTGGGCCAGAATTAAGCCATTCGATGCATTGGACCTGTTCCGTTATTCCGTCCAGGCTGATTTATTATCCGTCTAAACCCATTACCACGCCTTCTCCTCCTTAGACCATAAGATACAGCAACAGAATGCGGCCATGTGCCCAAACATGTCTCCTCCGCTATTTCATCATGAGTGGTCTATTTTATTCTCGGCCCCAGTCTCCTGCCGTCTTCCCATATCGCTTCACCCCTGACCAATAAAGAATCCATCTATCCGCCTTAAATATACATTAAAAACTTGGCTCCCACAGCCGCCGGTGACATCGTATACCACAGATACATTACTGTTTGGCCAAAGACATTCCTCTTCATCTTCGTTCTGAAAGGAAGTCCCTTTGTTCTGAGGCTGTGTCCTCTGGTCCTAGAATATCCCGCCATAGGAAACATCTCAGCATCTGCTCTCCTGGAGCCTTTCAAGATTCAATACGTTTCAATTAGGTCATCCCTCATACTCTTGAATTCCAGAGAATACAGGCCGAAGCCCCTCGTGGGGCAACCAGTTGAATCCTGGAATCATTTTCATGAACCTCTTTTGAACGCAATATTGTCAGCACATCCTTTCTGCCCAAAACTGCTCATTCCACGCCAAGTGAATTTTCAGCAGAGCTTTTTAAAGCCTCGATATTACATCCTTGTTTTGTTATTCTAGTCCTCTTGAAATTAGTGGCAACATCACATTTGCCTTCCTAACCACTGACTCCACCTGCAGATTAACTTTTAGGGAATCCCGCACAAGGACTCCCAAGTTCCTTTGTGCCTGGAAGTATCTGTATATTATTATAAGTGGTGAAGAAAACTTTTGACACACTGACCTTCATGAACAGGGCAATGTGTACATGAGACGTGGTATTATGTTATATTGCCCAAAACGTGCGTGATGTTCTATTTGGATTATCGTGTACAGTTTTGTTTACCCTGTTACAGGAAGGATTCCATTAAACCGGGAAGACTGTAAGGAAGTTTTGGCCATACTTGAGGATACGAATTATATGGGGAAGCTGGGCAAGCTAAGACTGTATTCCATGGCGTGCAGGAGATAGGAAGTAGATAAATAGATGTCTATAAAACCAAAGGGGGGGGGGCAAGGGTGAATGCACTTGTTCCTTTTCCCAGGGGAAGGGAATCAATAACGATAATGCATAGGTACCAGGCGAGAGAAGATTTGAAAGTGACCTGCGGGTCAAATTCTTCACACACAGCGTGGCCCTTACATGGGACGAAGTATCAAAGTTGTTGAGGCAGGTGCAATGACAACATTCAAAAGACATTTGGATACAAATATGGATCGTAACTATGGTTCTATGTGGGCAAATGAGACTAGATTAAGCGGGCACCACGGATGGCATGCATGCGTTGGCCCGAAGGAAACATTTTTGTGCTGACTTTCTCCGTTACTTGGAGGACCACCACAGGAAACATCTATCTGCACATTCTACAGGTTACAATGAGGTGACGCCTCATTCTGCTGAATACGAGTGAATACAGACCACCAACCGCACTTCATACGGAAATTCGCTCAATCCTGGAATCATTTTCGTGAACACCTTTGAACCCTCTCCAGTGTAAGCACTTCTTTTCTAAGATAACGGCCCCAAACCTGCTCACAATACTGCACTGAGACCTCACCAGTGCTTTATAAAGGCTGAACCTTACGTCCTTGCTTTTATAGTCTTGACTGCTGTCGTCGTCTCATGGCGACCCTATGGATAGTGTTGTTGTCCATAGGGTATTCATGACTAGATACAGAGTCAGATTACCTGGTCTTTCTTCCGTGCGGATACTGTGCTTCCCAGGTTGCTACCCAGTCGGATTCTTACGTATAACCATCCACGAAGCACAGCGCCGATGTCACTGCACCACTGGCCGGCTCATATATTCCTGTCCTCTTGCAATAAATGATAACGTCGCATCTGCTTTCCTTACCACTGAGTGGACTTGCAAATTAACTTTCAGGGGCTCCTGCACAAAGATTCCCAAGACCCTTACGCCTCAGATTTTTGAATTTTCTCTCTATTTCGAAAAATAGTCTACTCTTTTATTTTTTCTACTAAAGTGCATGATGATGCACCTCCTGAAACTGTTTTCCATATGCCACTTCTTTGCCAATTCTCCTAACAAGTCATACTGTAGCCTCTCTACTTACTCAGTTCTACCTGTCTCCTCCACCCCCCAATTATCTTCTTATTGTCCGCAAACATTTCAACAGAGCCATCAATTTTGACATTGGAGTCTTTGATGTGTAATGTAAAAATACGCTGTTTCAACACGGACCCCTGTAGAACACCAGTAGTCACCGGCAAGCAAACAGAAATGTATCCCTTTATTCCATTTCTTCGGAATCAGCCTCTGTTTCATCCATGCTGGTATATTTCCTCTAATGCCATGGGCCTTTAACCTTGTTAACGCAGCTTCAAATGGCACCTTGTTAAACCCTCTCTGAAAATCCAAGTACACAACATCCAGTGATTCTGTTTTGTCTATACTAATTATTATTTCTTCAAATAATTCGAACAGATTTGTCAGGGACGATTTCCCTTGAGGAAACCTTGCTGACTACGGCCTATATTTATAATGCGCCTCCAAGAACCCTGAGAGCTCATCCTTAATAATCGTGTCCAGCATATTCCCAATCACTGAGGTCGGAGTAACTGGCCTTAAACTTCTTTCCTTCTGCCTCTCTCCCTACTTGAAAAGTGGGGTGACATTTGCAATTTTCCAATCTTCCGGAACCATTCGAGAATCTATTGGTATTTGAACACTCATTAATGTCCGAGGATTACTAATCCTCCTAAATATTAATAGCTAAGTTATTTTCCTATCCCACCCCTTTCTTCTTAATGACTTCTTAGTTGCTTTTCGTTGGTTTTTAAAAGCTTCCCAGTCCTCTAAATTCCCTTTAGCTTTTCCCAATTATTTGCCCTCTCTTTGGCTTTTAGATCAAAAGATCATAAGGCCAAAAAAAAAAAAAAAGAGGGGCGGAATTAGGCCATTCAACCCATCGAGCCTGCTCCTTTGATTCCATTCAACCCCATACATAGAAACATAGAAAACCTCCGGCACAATACAGGCACGTCGGCCTACAATGCTGTGCCGAACATGTACTTACTTAAAAATTACCAAAGGTTACCCATGGCCCTCTATTTTTCTAAGCTCCACGTACCTGTGCAGGAGTCTTTTAAAAGTCCCTAGCATATCCGCCTCCACTATTGGTGCAGGTAGCCCATTCCACGCACTCACCACTCTCTGTGTAAAACAACTTACACCTGACATCTCCTCTGTACCTGTTTCCAGGCACCTTAAAAGTGCGACCTCTCGTGTTAGCTATTTCAGCCCTGGGAAAAAGCCTCTGACAAGATCAATGCCTCTCATCATCTTAGGCACCTCTATCAGTCACCTCTCATCCTCTGCCGCTTCAAGGAGAAAAGGCAGAATTCACTCAACCTATTCTCATAAGACATGTTATTCAATCCAGGCAACATCCTTGTAAATCTCCTCTGTACCCTTTCATAGTTTCCACATCCTTCTTGTACTGAGGCAACCGGAACTGAAGACAGTACTCCAAGTGGGGCCTGACTAGGATCCAATATAGCTATAACAGTACCTTTCCGCTCTTAAATTCAATCCCACGGTTGATGAACGCCAATGCAGCGTATCCCTTCTTAACCACAGAGTCAACCTGCGCAGCAGCTTTGAGTGTCCTGTGGACTCGGACCCCAAGATCCCTCTGATCCTCCGCATTGCCAAGGGTCTTACCATTAATACTATATTCTGTCATTATATTTGACCTACCAAAATGAACCACCTCGCATCTATCTGGATTGAACTTCATCTGCCATTTCTCTGTCCAGTTTTGCATCCTAGCAATGTCCCACTGGGACTCTGACAGCGCTCCACGCTATCAATAACACCCCCAACATTTGTGTCATCAGCAAATTTACTAAACTATCCCTCCACTTCCGCATCCATGTTATTTATAAAAATTACGAAAAGAGGTCCCAGAACAAATCCCTGAGGTACATCACTGGTCACCAACCTCCATGCAGAATATGACCCGCCTACAACCACACTTTGCCTTCTGTAAGCAAACCAATTCGTGACCTTTTCTTTTCTTCTTGACTAGATTTTCAAAAGCGTTTGCACACCACGGTTCCTGTACCCTACCATTCTTTCCCTGACTCATTGGAAAGTACCTATGCAAAACGCCACGCAAATATCCCTGAACATTTGGCACATTTCTGCCGTACATTTCTCTAAGATCATCTGTTCCCAATTTATGCTTTCAGGTTCCTGCCTGACAGGTTCATATTTCCCTTACTCCAATTAAACGCTTTATTAACTTGTCTGTTCCTATCCCTCTCCAATGTTATGGTAAAGGAGATAGACTTGTGATCACTATCTCCAAAATACTCTCCCACTGAGAGACCTGACACCTGTCCAGGTTCATTTCCCGATACCAGATCAAGTGCAGCCTCTCCTCTTGTAGGCTTATGAAGAAACCTTCTTAAACACACCTAACGAACTCCACCCCAACTAAACCCCTTGCCCTACGGAGATGCTAATCAATATTTGGGAAGTTAAAGTCCAGACCACGACAACCCTGTTATTATTACGCCTTTACCAGAATCTGGCTCCTTACTTCCATCCACAGTGACTCAGTAGGCAATCCCTCCATGAGTTCCTCCTTTTCTGCAACGGTGACACAATCTCTGATCAGCAGTGCCACGCAGCCACCTCTTTTGCCTCCCTCCATGTCCTTTCTGAAACATCTATAGCCTGACTCTCTGAGTAATCATTCCTGCCCCTGAACTATCCAAGTCTTTGTAATTGCCACAACGCCATAGCACCAACTATTGATCCACGTTCTAAGCTCATCCGCTTTGTTCATGATTGCATTGAAATAGACACATCTCAGACCATCGGTCTGAGCGCACCCCTTCTCTATCACTGCCTTCAGCCACCTCGCATTGTCTCCAAGCTTTACACCTACCCTCTCGCCATATCCCTTTATGGCATCCTGTCTGAGATAAGAGGCCGAAATCTGTTAAAAATACCCAAAGTCCGCTTGTCTATAAGGCATATACACTTTCAACATTATATCCTTGTTCTTATATACTATTCCCCTAGAAATAAATAGCAGCATTGCATTTTCCCTATTTACTGCAGGCTCATTCTGTGAACTAACCTTCTGGGAATTTTGCACGAGGACTCCTAAGTCCCTTTGCAACTCTGATGTTTGTATTTCTCCCCTTTAGCTAATAGTATGCACTATTGATCCATTTCACAAAAGGCACGATCATATATTGCCCAACACTATATCCCATCTGCCATTTTTGTTCATTCTTCCAATTTGTCTAATTGCTGCTGCTATTGCATTCCTTCCTCAGCACTACGTACTTCTCCACCTATCTTCGTATCATGCGCAAACATTGCTGCAATGTCATAAAGCCATTAATTTCACTCTCTAAATCATTAACAAACAATGTGAAAAGTAACGGTCCCTATACTGACAACTGAGAAACAGCTCTAGTTACCGGCAGCCATCCAGAAAAAGCTCCGTTTTCCCACTTGCTAACTCCTGCCTGTCAGCCATTCCTCTATCCATGCCAGTAATTTTCCTGTAAAAGCATAGTTTATTTTGTTAAGCAGTTATCTGTGAGGAGCCATATCAAATAGCTTCATTCAATAAATTCCTTTTTTTGCAAACCGACTTCAAACTGATTTTTCCTAATTCCCTTCCATATAAGTCCCCCATTACAATTGTGTCATTATCCTTATTACATGGCCTTTCAAGCTCCCTTTGCAATCTCAACTCCACATCGTGGCTACATATGATTCCCATAATAACTTTTTTACCCTTTCATTTTCTTAACTCCACCCACAAAGATTTGGCATTCTCTGACCATATGTCACCTCTTTCTCAAGATGTAATTCCAACTCTTTCCAATAGAGCCACTAAACCGCTTATGCCTTCCTGCCTGTCCTTTTGATGCAACGTATATCCTCTGCTGTTAAGCTCCCAACTATAGCCTTCACTCAGTGATACCCACAACGACATACCGACCGATCTAATTGCGTCACGGTTTCGTCCACTTCATTTTGAAAGCTACGCGTATTTAAATACAGCATGTCCCGTACTCAATTCTACACCCTTATGAATTTTGCCTCTGTGGTAGTTCTAAGGTCGGGACATGCTCATGTTCGGCACAGCTTTGTGAGCCGAAGGGCCTGTATTGTGCTGTAGGTTTTCTTTATTTCTATTTTCTATATCATGCAAAGACTCCATGCTATAATTAATCACAGATTAGATTGTTGCAAGACTGCACTATTAGTCTCCACTATTTCATTCTGGACGCCCTTCCTTCTGGTTTTAGTTATCGCTTCAAAGCAACAAGTCCAAGGCCTGAAATCCTGCTGGCATTTAACCCAGAACCAAAGTATATCAGACAAGCTTTGAGGCTACAGACGTATATATTGTTATGTACCCCTAGGGTTCATTTTTTCTGTGGACTGAAACTCCGAGGGAATGAGACTCACTTTTGGACACTGTTTGACGGGAGGGAGGGAGGGAGAGAGGGAGAGGGAGAGGGAGAGGGAGAGAGAGTTTTGATGGACAATCGATGTTATAGTTTCTCTGCAGCTTCTGTTGAATATAGAAGTATACACAGACACACAAAGTCAGAGTCAAGATAGATTCAATCAATGGAATACACCTGTGAGTCGGTCGCTGTTTTAAACTTTCAGTAGCCCAACAGGGGTGAGTTGAGATCGATCCTGAGTATTGATAAATGACTCTCACTAGAAGAAGTATGCAGAGAAGAGAAGAGAGAGGAGAGGAGAGGAGAGGAAGGTTTGAAACAGAAGAAACCTAGTGACAATGAGATCACTGTTTGGACTCTTTCTGTAAGTAGCCCGTGAAGGTGAATTTGTTTCCATTCGAATACGAAAGTGTAATTGTCACGGAGTTAATCCACAAGAGTGAGTTCTCTGGTGAAGGGAAAACCTTTGTGAATACCACGTGGTTGTTTACCCTTTGTCTGGGTGTGGTAGTTCAGTGTAGAAAGGCACCCCTGTAGCAAATCACTGTTGGAGTTATTTCGTATGTCGTGGAACTACATAAGTGCCTATCACGTTGTGTGTGACTGGGGTAACCTTGTGGAGTCTACCGTGTGTCGACCCTTGTCTGGGTGGTTGTTCCCTTGAAGATAGTCCCCTTTGTGATACGCTGCTATTGGCGATAATCCCTACGTGGATTCTGATCGATTTTCCTGTGGCCACCACTTTGGGATGTCCTGCAGCTGAATTCGGGTGTGGTACCACTTGTGTTGAAAGGATATTCGTTGAAGATCACTGTCGGCGATATTTCGTGTGTGGAGTGGAACAACTTCGGAGATAAAACCTACTGCTATTGTTATTTTGTATTGCTGCCGTGAAATCTGTGGAATATCGACGTAATTGCCTTCTCACAACATTCGCCTTTGGATTACAAACATCTCGCATTAATTAACTTATGCATTTGAACTGAAATTTTTTACATACCATCGTAAGACTGTATCACGTGCCACTTGAGCTTGAATAAGTTTGGGCACTTTATTTTTGTTTTACACCTACAGTGTATATGCATAACATCGTTAACCCTTGATTTACCTCGTTTAAATTATTGTATTACGTAGTTACTAATAAAATAGTGTTTTGTTAACAGCAAAACCAGACTCTAGGTGTGTTCTGTTGCTGCTGATACTTTTGCAGTGTTGCGTGTACGTGACAATATATTCAATAGAAAATTGTGCAAAGCATTTGAAAATGGAAATGAATGCTGACTGACCTGAGACAAAGCATTAAAGTACGACGTGTTCAGTAAATGATAGAGCGCGAAGTAATACTTATGAACAGAGAGATATTTGTGCTAAATTCCGCAGCTCCCTGGAAGTTGTCATGTAATGACAGAGGAAATCTATGGATGGTTTGCCTTCATCAGCAGGGCATAGAATCTAAACTATGGAAAGTTACGGTGCAATTTTGCTAAACACTTATTAGGTTACACTTGGAGGAATGTGTGCATTTCTGGTAGCTACAAATGGGAAGGATGATTTTGTGCTGAAGAGACTGCAAAGCATTTTCACCAGTATGTTGCCTCGACTGTGGTGCTTGAGTTAAGGGGGCAGATTAGATTGGATCGTCTTGTTTTTCCCGGAGCGAGGAAAATCGAGGGAGACCTGCAAAGAAATCAAATCTTTAGCGATGTGACATACGATTAGAAAATGTAGAATCCTTCTGGGTAGAATTAAGAGAGTGCAGAGGTAAGCTTGTGGTTGTGGTCATCACGAGGGGATGAGCAATTCTGCATTGGGTGTTGTATAATGAACAGGATATTCCGAGGGCACTTACGGTAATGGAACCCTTCGGAAACCGTGTGCATAATATGATATATTTCACCCTGTAGTTTGAGAAGGTGGATCTAAAGTCAGATGTATCAGTACTACAGTGGAGTAAACCGAATTACAGAAGCATGGGCTGAATGGAAGATAAACCAGTGGAAGACACTAGTAGTATGCTGAAAGTTCGACAGTGTTAAGGCGCAGAAGTGAGAGCACTTGTTATTACTAAGGAGATAGTGCTTGGGAAACTGAAAAGTCTGAAGATAAGTAAGTCACCAGACCTGATGGACTACTTTGTAGGGTTCTATGCGAGGTAGCGGATGAAATTGTGGAATATTAGTACTGATTTTAAAAGAATCAATAGATACCGGCATAGTTCAAGAAGACTGGAAGATTGCAAATATCATTCCACTCTTCAATCAGGTAGAAGAAGGGAAATTAATAAGCCTGGCAGCCTGGCCTCCATGGTAGGGAAGATGCTGGAGTTAATTGTGATGGATTTGTCGTCAGGGTATATGGAAGCTCATGAGAAAAATAAGCCAAAGTCAGCATAGTTTCCTGAAGGGAAAAATTTTACCTGACTAATCAGTTGGAATTCATTGGATAAATGACAAGCAGGGTAGACAAAGGAGGTGGATGTTGTGTACTTGGATTTTCAGAAGGTCTTGGGAAAGGTGTCGCATATGAGGCTGCTAAACAAAATAAGAGCCTAGGATATTACATGAAAGATACTAGCATGGAAAAGCATTGGCTGATCAGCAAGAAGCAAAGAGTGGGAACAAAGGGATCGTTTTCGAATTGGCTGCTAGTGACCAGTGGTATTCCGCAATAATCTGTGTAGGGACTGCTTCTTTTTCGTTCTATGTCAACAATTTGGATGATGAAATTGAAGGCTATGTGGCCAAGTTTGGGGGTGATACGGAGAAGCATGTAGATTTAAGGAAACGGAGTGGCTGCAGAAGGACCTATATGTATTAGGTAAATAGGAGAAGAGGTGGCAAATGGGAAACTGTGTGGGAAATGTATGGTCATGCACTTTGATAGAAGGAACAAAAGCATAAAATATTTTCGAAGAGCAAACACGAGGAAATCTGCAGATGCTGGAAATTCAAACAGCACACACAAACTGCTGGTGGAACACAGCAGGCCAGGCAGCATCTATAGGGAGAAGCACTGTCGACGTTTCGGGCCGAGACCCTTCGTCAGGACTCATTTTGGAAACAAGTTGAAAATTTAAAACGCCGGTATACGAAGGGATTTGGGAATCCTACTGCAGGATTCTTTAACAGTTAGTTTGCAGGTTGAATCGGTGTCAGAAAGACGAATACAATATTAGCTTTCATTTCAAAAGGAGAAGAATATGAAAACAAGGGATGTAATACTGAGGCTGCTTAAGGCACAGGTGTGGCCCCACAAGGAGTATTGTGAGGCGTTTTGAATCCCTTATTTTAGAACCCATGAGCTGATATTGGACATATTTCGAAAGATGACGAGAAAGATTCCGGGAATGAAACGATTGTGCAGCGATTGATGGCTGGACCTGCAGATGGACCTGCAATCACTGGAATTTAGAAGAATGGTGGGGGATCTCATTAAAATCTGTGGAATTTTGAAAAGTCTACATAATGTGGATGTGAAGAGGATGCTATCTTTTTGGTGGGAGAATCTACGATCAGAGGGCATAATCTCGAAATAGTTGGATTTTCATTTATAACAGAAATAAAGAGGAACTGCATTAGCCAGAGGATGGTGAATCAGTGGAATACTTTGCCACAGACGGCTATGGAGGGCATGTCACTGGATGCACTTAATTTAGAGGTTGATAGGTTCTTGATTAGTCATGGTATGATAGCTTATGGGATGAAGGCAAGAGAATTGGGTTGAGTGGGAAATGGATCAGCCATGATGAAATGCTGGAGCAGGCTCTGTTGGCCATAGGTCTAATTGGGCTCCTATATGTTATGGTTTTATAATATAATTGAATTTGACAGAGTGCAAAATCAGAAACATTTTCCTTCTGGGAAACAACTCACTGAGTTTTAGCTGAGAGGGAACAAATTTAAAGGGGATCTGAGGGGTGAGTTTGTACACAGAGGGTAGTTGATATCTGGAATATGCGATCAGGGATGATGGTGGAGTCAGGTGTAATCATTAAATTCTGGTGTTATTTAGACAGCTATTTAAATTGGTAAAGCATGGTAATATACCAATGTATTGTGGCAAATAGGACCAGTGTTAACAGGCAAAAAGTTAAAATGGTCGCTGGTTGCCGAGGTGCCAGTTTCTGTGTTATAAAACTCCTTGACTCAATCACTCTGACTACATTTGACGCAGTCAATACTCAACCATCGATGTTAGTGTTTTGAACGGAAATCAATAAAATGCAAAACTCAAAGTGTTGACATAGTAATTTGGAAGCTAGTACGTTTATCCAGTTGCAGAATGTGGAAATAAACGGGACCAATTCGAGTTGGCTGGTGTTGTTCTGCAAGAGTTGGTGTGGCGACCGTTCATTTTTTCTCGTTATATGCCTCTTCTCAGATTAAAAGTCTGTTGCTCTACCGAATGAGCTATCCAGGCTCTACATTATATGCCTCTTCTGTGGATGATATAAAGATAGTTGGAGGAAATGGTAGTGTTGAGGAAGGACTCGGCATGAGTCCTCAGAATGGGCTCCTTAGAACTAGTAAAATGGGCAGCGAAGTGGTAGATGAAATATAGTGTACAGAAGTATGCTGTCGTGAAATTTTGTAGAAGGAATAAAGGTGTAGATAACAGACTTAGAGGTGTAACTTAGAGGTGTTATGAGAATCGTACTTTTGCACGATTCCATAAAGGTCAACTTCCAGGTTGAGCTGGTGGTAAAGAAGGCAAATGCAATGTTCGTAGTTATTTGTCTAGAATATACGTACATGCAAGAATGAGATACTGAGGTTAACAAGCTATTAGCCAGACAGTACTTGGTCTGCAGTTTAGTCCCCAGCAGTAAGGATGTGGTTTACAAGGTACTATGGGAGATAAAAAATGCATGTTAAAAGAGCAATGTTACAACAGCTATGGGGGTTTCAATGCCCGGGTAGATTGGGAAAATTAAGTTGGTGCTGGATCTTAAGAGAGAGAGAATTTCTAGAATGCATACGAGATGGCTTTTTGGAGAATCTCGTGGTTGAGCCCATTAGGGATCAGTTATTCAGGGTTGGGTGTTGTGCAAATACCGGAATTGATTAAAGAGCTTAAGGTAAAAGAACACTTTTCGGCAAGTGATCATAGTAAGATTGAATTCACCCTAAAATTTGACATGCAAAAGCTAAAGTCCGATGTAACAGTACTATAGTGGAGAAAAGGGAATTACAGAGTTATGAGAGAAGGGGTGGCCAAAATTGATACGAAAAGAGCACGAGGAAATCTGCAGATGCTGGAAATTCAAGCAACACACACAAAATGCTGGTGGGATGCAGCAGGCCAGCCAGCATTTTCTGTGTGTTTACGAAAAGAACACGGGCAGGGATGACGGCATGGAATTTCTGGAAGCCATTCGGGAGGCAGAGGTTATATACATCCTGAAGGTAAAGAAGTATTCTGAAGACAGGATGATACCACCGTGGTTAACAAGAGAAATCAAACCAACATGAAAGCCAAAGGGAGGGCATATAACAGAGCAACTTTCAGTGTCATGTTAGAGGGCAGGGATAAGTCACCTGGGCCAGATGATCTACATTCCAGAGTCCTGAGAGAGGTTGCTGAAGAGCTAACGAATGCATTGGTCATGATCAGGCAAGAATCACTTGATTCTGGCATGGTCCTGGAGGACTGCAAAATTGCAAATATCACTCCACTCTTTAAGAAGGGAAGAAGAGAAAAGAGACGAAATTATAGACCAGTTGGCCTCACCTCAGTGGTTGGAATTGTGTAACAATCCATTATTAAGGACGAGGCTGAAGGGTACTTGGGGACGGATGATAAAATAAATCAAAGTCAGCATGATTTCTGTGAAGGGAAATCTTGCCCGACAAAGCTAGGGTCTTCGAGGAAGTAACAAGCAGAGCGGACAAAGGAGAGGCAGTGAATGTCATTTACTTGGATTTTCAGAAGCCATTTGATAAGGTGCCAAACACGAGGCTGCTTAACAAGATCAAGTCCTATAGCGTTACTGGAAAGATACTGGCAAGGATAGAAGAAAGGCTGACAGGTAGGAGGCAGCGAGTGGGAATAAAGAGGGCCTTTTCTGGTTCGCTATCAGTAGTAGAGCTGTTCCTCACGTGGTAGTATTGGGACCGCTACTTTTCACATTTTTTTGCCAGTGATCTAGGTAGTGGAATTAATAGGATTGTTGCAATGTTTGAGTATGATACGAAGACAGGTGGAGGAGCAGGTAGTGGTGAGGAAGCAATATAATTGCTGCAGGACTTAGACAAATTGGAAGAATGGGGGAAAAAAGTGACAGGAATACAGTGTTGGGAAATGTTTGATCATGCATTTTGGTAAAAAGAACATTAGTGCATATTATTATCTGAGGGGGAAAATGCAAACAGCATAGGTGCAGAGGGACTTAGGAGTCCTCATACACACTCCCAGAAGGTTAATTCACAGCTTGAGTCTGTGGTAAAGAAGGCAAATGTAATGTTGGCATTTATTTCAAGAAAAATAGAATATAAAATATTCTGTTGGGAGATTGGAGATAAACTGGGAGATAATGTTGAAGCTGTATAAGATACTCATCAGCGATAGTTATCGGATTTAGCTGGGAAACATAGGAACGTATGGATGACAGGAGGCGCAATCTATATGTGGCTTTGCTTATACCCTTCTCCACTACAAATAGTCACACATATAATGGAGCCAACCTGTGACTCACGACGTTGAAAAGAAGATCTCCAGACAGTAGCAACTATTGCTTCCCTGGCTTGAGAGACTTCAATTGTCGATGGAGCATATCAGCCTTCCGGGCATATAATTCTGAGTGTGCAGCGTACTGGCTCATCTCCACGTACGCATGTAGCGTTGCACCAATTGTTCAACAGCGGAAAATCGCTCATTAATCTCTTTGTCAGGGAAGAGTGGTGTTCAGAATTCTTTTTGGTATTCAAAAGACTACATACCAGTGGAGGATGAATGGAGGTTATTGTGTGCATCCTCTGCCCAAAATAGTTGGAAGCTCCGTGTGGTTGGATAAGGCAAGGCGGGTTTGACTCCATTTCTTGATTCACCCTCCTAGGTCTGACCAATTGGTGATGGAAACCTGATGAGATGCTGGCTGTGACTCTCTTTAAGAACGGAAAGCCTTCCGGAATGGGACGTGAACTGTGGTCTTCGATCAGATACTGGAGGAAAGCCGTGCAGCCTAAACACGTGCTGAACCATTAACATGCAGCTTCACAAGCCGAGCGGAGGTTTGGGAGAGCAAGGATAGATAAGTGATAAAATCCACCGATATGAAGGAACGGGGTGGAGACGCACAAGCGATGGGTAGAACAGATGCGCAGGGCGTGACGTTTTTTTTTCTGGGCAGCAATTGGAGAGGAAGGGAAGACGTCGTGGCTATCCTGAGACACAGACGTTCACCAAAATCGTCTCTTTATAAATTCCACGGTCAATTGAATTTTCAGATGGGCAACCTAAAGAGACGAATGAGACGAATAACATCCTCGAGCACACAGCTGCAGCGACGAACCTTAAAACCTTAAGACATAGGAGCACAATTAGGCCATACATCTCCACGAGTCTGCTCTGCCATTCCATCATGGCTGATCCCGGATCCCACTCAACCCCATACACCTGCCTTCTCGCCATATTCCTTGATGACCAGACCGGTGTTAAATACTCTCACGGACTTGGTCTCAATTGCAGTCTGTGAAAGAGCATACCATAGATTCACAACTCTCTGGCTAAAAAAAAAAAATCCTCCTTAACTCTGTTCTAAAAGACCGCTCCTCAATTTTGAGGCTACTCCCTTTAGTTCTGGATACCCCCACCATAACCAACATCGTCTACACATCGACTCTATTTAGTCCTTTCAACATTCGGTAAATTTCAATGACATTCCCATGCATTGTTCTAAATTCCTGTGAGTACAGGCCCAAAGCTGCCAAACGCTCCTCATATGTTAAACGCTTCATTTTCACAATATCCTCGTTAACTTCTTCTGGACTGTCTCCAATTTCAATAGATCCTTTCAGAGATAAGGGGCCTGAAACTGTTGACAATCACCTTGTGAGGCCTGACGATTGTCTTATAAAGCACCAGCATTTTGTTTTGTTTTGTTTTTATATTTTGTTTTTATATTCTATCCCCATCTCAAATTGCTGTATGAATTCAATCATATCATGTTCACTGCCTCCTAAGGGTTCTTTTACAGCAAACTATGCAAAACGATCTGGGTTTTTACACAATATCCAATCTAAGATAGCTTTTCGCCGAGAAGGCTCAAGCACATGCTTTTCTAAAATTCTATCTAGCAGACATTCGACAAATGCTCTTTCTTGCTATCCGACACCAATCTGATTTTTCCAGTCCGCTTGCCAATTGAAATCCCCCATTAGAATTGTGTGATTACCATTATTACATGCATTTTCTAACTCCGTCTACAAGCTCAACTCCACATTTTGTCTATTATTTGGACAATATATGATTCCCATAATGTTTTCTTTTTGGCCCTGTAGTTTCCTAACTTCACCCACTAAGGTTCAGCATCTTCTGACCCTGTGTCACGTCTTTCTGAAGATGTAATTTCACCCCTTACCAACAGAGCTTGTGCCCTCGTGCCTGCCCTTTAGATACAAAGTACATCCTTGGAAGTTAAGCTCCCTGCGATGGCCTTTCAGCCACGACTCAGTGATGTGCACAGCGTCATCAGAATCAGAATCAGAATCAGACTTTAATCGCCAAGTACCTATGCACATACAAGGAATTTACTTCCGGCAGATGTTGTCTCTCTGCTCATAACAATAATAATGATAAATATAAATGAAAATATAGATTATACATACAGGTAGTGCAATCCAAGTAATAGTTAGCCGACAGTTAACCGGCAGTTAACTGTTCAGCAAAGTGACCGCAGTAGGGAAAAAACTTCTCCAGTGCCTATTAGTCTTAGTCTGGAGGGATCTGAAGCGCCTACCAGACGGAAGCAGATCAAACAGTCCGTGCGCAGGATGGGAGAAGTCCTTTATGATATTCCCCGCCCTCTTCTTCAACCTGGAAGAGTACAGATCCACAATAGAGGGCAGGGAGGCTCCAATGATGCGCTCGGCAGTCCTCACTGTGCGTTGTAGTCTGGTTCTATCCTGCTTCGTGGCGGCTCCAAACCACACAATGATGGAAGTGCACAGGACAGACTCAATGACTGCAGTGTAGAACTGCAGCAGCAATTCCTGAGACAGACCGTATTTCCTCAAGAGCCACAGGAAATACATCCGCTGCTGGGCCTTCTTCAGGATGGAGCTGATGTTCTGCTCCCACTTCAGATCCTGAGAAATGGTGGTTCCCAGGAACCTGAAGTTCTCCACGGTGGACACAGGGCTGCTGAGGACTGTGAGGGGAGACATAGCGGGGGGATGTCTCCTGAAATTCACTATCATCTCCTTTGTCTTGAGCGTGTTCAGCTCCAGATTGTTCCGACTGCACCAGAGCGCCAGTTGGTCCACTTGCTGTCGATATGCAGACTCATACTGACTAATTTACTGACTGAGAATTAGTCATATTGACTAATTTCTAATTGCGCCACGAGTTCATCCATCTTATTCCAATGCTATGCGCATTTAAATACAACACCTTCACTCCTGCATTCTTCGACCTTTTGAATTTTGCCTCTGTCGTACAATTGAACTCTTTTCTCTGTCTGCATTTGTACCCAGTCCTTCCCCACATTCATTTTACATCCATGATACGCTTATAAAACTACTGGCCGATCCTGAGCTCTATCATACTAGTTCCCGTCCACATATAAATGTTTGATCCACTCCAAGTAGCTCTCATAAACCTGCTCGCAAGAATATTGGCCTCCCTCGGATTCAGGTGCAAATCATCCCTGTGTACAGGTCCCACCTGCCCCAGAAGCCGTCCCAATTATCCAGAAATCATAATCTCTGCCACTCTGCTCCAATTCTTCAGCTAAGCACTTATCCGCCACCTGATTGTATTCCTATCCTCACTGTAGCGTGGCACAGGCTGCAATAAAACATAAGAAATAAGAGCAGGAGTAGGCCAACTGGCCCGTCAAGCCTGCTCCGCTATTCAATAAGGTCATGGCTGATCTGCCCATGGACTCATCTCCCCATAACCCTTTTGTCCATAATACTTAATTCCCCTACTATGCAAAAATCTATTCAACCTTGTCTTAAATATATTTACTGAGGTAGCTTCCATTACTTCATTGGGCGGAGAATTCCACATATTCACCACATCCTGGGCAAAGCAGTTCTTCCTCATTTCCTTTCTAAATCTACTCCCCCGAATCTTGAGGCTATGTTCACTAGTTCTAGTCTCATCTACCAGTGGAAACAACTTCCTGTCTCTATCTTATGTATCACTTTCATAACTTTATATATTTTTATGAGATCCCCTCTCATTCTTCAGAATTCCAGCAAGTACAGTTCCAGGTGACTCAATCTCTCATCATAGCCTCAACCCCTCATCTCTGGAATCAAACCAGTGAACCTCCTCTGCACCGCCTCCAAAGCCTTCAAATGCGGAGACCAGAACTGCACGCAGTACTCCAGATGCGGGCGTAGCAGTACCCTGTACAGTTGTAGCATAACCTCCCTGCTCTTAAATTAAAATCCCTCTAGCAATGAAGGTCAACATTGCATTTGCCTTCTTGATAACCTGCTGCACCTACAAACCAACCTTTTGTGACGAATGCACAAGCAAAATAAATGCTAACTTTGCATTTACTTTTCTCAACCTACAAATTAACTTAGTCACTGGCAACCAACCAGAAAAGTTTCTCCATGCACAGCAATATGCTGCATTATTTTACTATTTAAATAATAAACTGCTCTTTCATTTTTCCTTCCAAAGTCGATGATCTCGCTTTTGTCAGCATTGTACTCTATCTGCCAGACCCTTGCACACTGACTTATCCTATCTATATCTCTCTGTATCTTCTGCCCAATTTGATTTTCCACTCAATTTAGTATAATCGGCAAACTTAACACACTAAACTCGCATTCCTCTTCCAGATCATAAATGTGCATCGTGAACAGTTGAGAACCCAGCACTGATCCCTGAGGCACACCACGCACGACTAACTGCCAACCAGAGTAATACCCATGAATCACAACTCTCTGGTTTCTATTAGTTACCTAATCCTCTATCTGTGCTCATATGTCACCCACAACTCCAAGCATCCTTATCTTATGGCCAAGTCTTGTATGTGGCACCTTATTGAACGCCTTCTGGAAATACAAGTAAATAACGTCCATCTATTTACCTCTATCCACTGCTCTCATTATATCCTCAAAGAACTTCAGTAAGTTTGTCAAACAGGACTTGCCTTTGCTGAATCCATGCTGCGCCTGACTAATGGATCTACTTCTTTCCAGATGCCTCGCTATTTTTTGTTTAATGTTGGTTTGAAGCATTTCCTCAACTACAGATGTTAAAGAAACTGGCCTATAGTTAGTTGCCTTTTGCCTACATTCTTTTTAGAACGGTAGCGTGACATTCGCTGTATTCAAATCCACCGGGACCTGCCTGGAGCCCAGGGAATTTTGGCAAGACATCACCATAGCCTCTACTATAACATCTGCCATTTCTTTCACTACGCTGGGTTGCAGTCCATCAGAACTAGGGGACTTATCTATCTTCAGGCCCACAAGTTTGCTCAGCACTATCTCTTCAGTTATAGCTATTGTATCGAAGTCCTTACCTCCCATTGCATCCATGCCGTCTCTTTCTGGCATGTTAGATGTGTCTGACACAAAATAGTCATTCAAAGCCTCGGCTATTTCCTCATTACCCAATATCAAATCCCCCTTCTTGTACTCCAAGGGATCTACATTGTCTATAGCCACTCTTTATATTTTTATATTCCAATTATTCTCTCTAAGAGGATCTCTAACTACAAAATCACTAAATTTACCTGTTTCATTGCACAGGACCAGATCTAAGATAGCACATTCCTATGTAAGTTCAGTGCTACGTACCAGTTGCAATAGATTATACACTGTGTCAGGTTTTAATGTTAAAACCACTTCTTTATTAGTATCTACTCAGAATATAGTAACTTAAACAAAATAAACAGAAGTTAACAGTGTTATGCTGATATATTCGTGTGTGGCTCCTAAACAATTATAGCGTCTTCAGGTGGTTACCACAACACCCCGATTACAGGAAAAGGGCGAACAAAAGTGGTACCACAGGATACTCCAGCAAATCCACACATATGGATTATGTGTACATATGAAGTGACAGTCAAACTTCCGTTGTGCACTGCATGCCGATAATCAACTCAACCTTTTGGGCAAAGGAGGGTATGGAACCCCCAGTTTTACGATGACATCAACAAACAGAAGTTCCAAAAAATAATAATAAATAAATAAGTAAATCTTATTCAGTATACTTTTACAGTATACGTATATTGGATACATTAAAACTGCAAAAACAAAAATACTATACAGTATATTAAAAAAGTGAGGTAGTGTCCAAGGGTTCACTGTCCATTTAGGAATCCGATTTCAGAGGAGAAAAAGCTGTTCTGAATCGCTGAGTGCGTGCCTTCAGGCTTCTGTATTCCCGGTATATTCACATAGTTGACCTGTTACTTTCCCTCCACATTGCTGCGTTTGTTTGACTTCTCTTGTCAGCCATGGCTGTATCATATTGCCTTTAGAATACTTATTATATCCTTCCTCTTTGAGATGTATATATCCTGTGCCGTCCGAATTGCTTCCAGAAACTCCAGCCATTGCTGCACTGCCGTTATCCCTGCTCGTGTTCTTTTTCAGTCAATTCTGGACAACACCTTTCATGCCTCTGTAATTTCCTTTACTCCACGATAGAGCTGATACATCTGACTTCAGCTTCTCCTTCTTAAATTTCAGGATGATTTCGATCACATTATGATCACCTGCCTTGAATGGTTCTTTTACCTTTAACTCTCGAATCAGCTGTGGTTCATTGCATCCAGAATAGCTGATGTTAAGTGGACTCAGCCACGAACTGCTCTAAAAATCCATATCGTAGGCTTTTTAGGATTTTCCCCTCTTGAAATCCGCATCATTTGATTTTCCCAATCTATTTCCATATTGAAATCCTTCAGGACTATTGTAACATTGCCATTCTGACATACATTTTTCAACAGTAGTCGGAACTTGTGGACTACATACTTACTACTGTTTGGGAGTTCCTCAGCTCTATCCATAACGATTCAACACCTTCAGACCATATGTCACCTCCTTCTAATTATCTGATTATTGTTTTACCAAGAGGCACGTTGCCCCCTCTGCTTTTCTGCTTTTCCTTTCGATACAATGTGTATCCTTGAATATTAATCCCCCAACTATAACCTTCTTTCAGCAATGATATGGTGATACCTACAACATCATACTTGTGAATCTGTAACTGTGCTACAAGATTATCGACCTCATTCCATATACTGCGCACATTCAAATATAGCATCTTTTGTCCGGTATTCACCTTTTTCGGTTTTCTCCGCCTTTTACAATGCGTCATGTTGGCTGTAAATTTTCCCTCTCATCAGCCTCTCCTTGCTAGCCGTCTCACTGTAGATTAGCTGTCTTTCTAAATCAACTATCTCATTTTCAGCACTATCACTCTGCTTCCTATTCCCCTGCGAAATTAGTTTAAATTCACCCGATCAACTGTACTGAACTCGCCCGCAAGGACACTGGACCCCATCAGGTTTAGGTGTATCCCTTTTCTGTAGGTCATACCTTTCCCGGAAGAGATCCCGATGATCCATCCATCTGAACCCCTGCCCAATGCACCCGTTCCTCAGCCACGCATTCAGCTGCCAAATCATGCAATTGTTACGCTCACTGCCAATCCAGAGATTACTACACTGTAGGTCCTGTTTCTGAGCTCTCTACCTTGCTCCCTAAAGGCTCTCCTCTGAACTCACCTTGTCTACCTATGTCACTGGTGTCAATATGTACCCTAACATTTGCCCTTGATAATGCCGCGGACGTGATCTGAGACATCCCCGATTCTGGTTCCGGGAAAGCAATGTGGCATACGTGTGTTTCTATCGCTCCCACAGAACCACGTTTCTGCTCCTCTGACTAAAAAATCTCCAAGCAACACTGCAGTGTCCTAAGTTTCCTTTACGTTTCTCTTGTGAATGTTGTTTATGTAATGCTGCTGCAAGTAAGTGTTTTACTTCACTTGTGCATACATGTACCTGCACATTTGAAAATGAACTAGCCGCCTGGCATTGACACTGACAAAGCCGCAAAACAACGTATTGCTCCGCTACGACAGTTTGTAATGCCTCTCCGTTATCGTTTGGCCCGTTCGATCATTATATAATTATCGAGAAATATTGCGGAATCGTTTTCTCCCGATATCTGCCCACTTGCTCAGTTGTTCAGACTCACCATTGGGATCCGAGTACGTATTTTTGACATTACGTCCTGTTCTGCGTTTGAACTTACCTTCAGAGTCTGTTATGCGTTAACATCTACTGACATTTTATTACTGTTAGGCAGCATTTCGAAAAATTGTTCCTTTATTTGATTTAATCATGGGGAACTTTGTCTCGGATATACTGCTCATTTTCTACATTACTTGTTATTCTTCTGTGTCTCTGCGTTTGCCTTCCAGCATAATTAAACAATAAACCATTTACTGGTCACCTGATAATTGACACAAAAACAGATGTATTCATTTGGGAGTTTACTTAATTTCTACAAAGCGCAGTTTGCCACTGAGAGTATCATTGTCAGTACTTAAATTCATTGTGTGACAATTATATGGCGATTTTAAACAGGAGTCTGCAGTTAGTAGTCATTGTCTTCGTTAATGCTATGTTTCAGCTCGTGGTCAGAGTCTCAGTAGTGTGGTCTTATGCAGTGGGTGCGGGTGAACTAACCTGCAGGCTTCGGGAAAGTATCCAGCTTCCCAATATCTCTAAAGATGGGGACGTTGTACTAGGGGGAATATTCCCTGTACACTTTAATAGTAATCGTCAGATAAACTTATTCACCAAACAAAAAGAAGAAAAAGGCTGCAAAAGGTGAGTTTATTTCAGGTATGACCGTATGCAGTTTTGATGAATGTCTCTTAGAATTTTGTCAAGAACAGTATTACGAGGACAGTCTGGTAAGTGCAGTTCGTTTAGTGGAATCAGATTAAAGATGTGGAATATGGATAAAAGGAGCCAAACTGTTGTAGGAGTTCAGCGGGCGAAGCAGCCTTTGCGGAGGAAAATGGACAGCCGACGTTTCGAGAGTTCACTCTGATTTCCAAAGAGCCACGGCCCGAAACGCCTGACTTCCCGAAAGTGCAAATACTGGGCATTGTTTAATTTTTAATATTTATTGGTACGGTGCTGAGCAGATTCAAAGATTTCTGGAAGGGAATGTTTCGAGGGCTTTAGAAAAATGGAAAATTCTTCCCTCACCTTAATCCTTGCTTTTTTTTCAGTTTTGATTTAATGGCCTTCCGCATGTTACAGACCATGATTTTTACAATTGAGGAAATAAACAGGAATGGGAGACTGCTGCCAAACATAACACTGGGCTATAGGATTCACGATGACTGTAACTCCCCCGAAATTGCAACAAAGGCTACTCTGGCTCTGCTGAACGGTCAGGAGAAAACATACACGGGTCAAGCGTGTGACGGGCCCCTCGCTATCTCCGGGATCGTTGGTGGCGCTGGGTCCTCGGTGTCCATCGCTGTTGCAAGAACAACCAGTCCTTTTGGAATACCACTGGTGAGATTTGTTTAAAACTATTGTGGTCACGAAGACGTAAACAGAAGCGGAAGTATACCGGGTCCGATGCGCTGGTTTTAACACCGCAGAAAGAGCATTTCTGGATGTACATTGTAAACATTTATCTGACATTAAATGTACTTTTGAAACCTTACAATGTTTAAATTTCCGTCACTCCTGTTACTGAAGAATATTTGACAGTGTCACACCCGCACATTAATCCACACACCTAATGTCTGATTGAATGCAGGTCAGCTACTTTTCAACGTGCATGTGTCTCAGTGACAAGAACGAATATCCAACTTTTTATCGAACTATCCCAAGTGACGAACATCAGTCCAAAGCGCTGGGGCATCTCGTTCAGAAGTTTGGATGGACATGGATTGGAACCATTAACAGCGACGATGACTATGGCAGCTCCGGAGTAAGGGCCTTTATAGAAACTGCTGTGGATTTCGGTGTTTGCATTGCCTTCTCCGAATCATTTCACAGAACGGACCCCGCAGAGAAGATCACTAGGATAGTGCAAGTGATGAAAGAGGCGACCACAAAGGTCGTGGTAGCCTTTGCTGGACCTGGCGAAATGCGCATTTTATTTCAGGAGGTTATACGGCAAAACGTCAGCGGTGTGCAGTGGGTGGGCAGTGAGGCGTGGATTACAGCGGACATCGCTGGTGAAGATCGAGACCGGCTCTTCCTTACCGGGACAATCGGAACTACGGTGCGCGCAGTGGAAGTTCCAGAGTTGCGGGACTTCCTACTCAAAGTCCACCCTTCCAGTTTTCCCGGTAATCCATTAGTGAGGGAGTTTTGGGAAACCACCTTCAGGTGTACTCTGAATTCAGAAAACAAGGCATATACAGTAGGTTCACCTGGTCGGCTCCCGCAGTGTAGCGGAGATGAGAGTTTGCATCGAATCAGCAACACCTACACTGACTTGACCATGGACGGGAACTCTTACAATGTATATAAAGCGGTCTACGCTTTTGCTCATGCGCTTCACGATATGTTTTCATGTGAAAGTGGCAAAGGACCATTCGCGAACAACACATGTGCACGTCTTTCAACCTTTCAACCATGGCAGGTAGGGAGCTGATTGCGTTTTAAGATGCCTTTCAATGTAGCTGCTGCAATTTGGATATTCAGTCCAGCGCTGTACTTATACAATGAATGACAGGGCACCGACCAGTGTTTTGGAACAGAGGGAGACCATCCCATAGAAATGCACAGTTTTATGATAGTGGTTGGGGAATTGTACAAGGTGAGGATGGAGCTGTTTAGTACGCTAGCCTTTACTAATCGGAGAAGGAGTTTAGGAGCAGGGACACTATTTTGCGCTTATAAGGCCTCACTCGGTGTATTCTGTACAGATTCGGTTTGACCGTTAAAAGCAGACTGTAAAGCTAGAGTGGGTAGATCAGCGGATGAAGGGTATGGATAGGGTGGAATGCTATTGTCCTTTCTCAAGGTCGCGGCAGTCTATTACTAGAAGGCACAGATACAAAGTAAAAGGCAAGAAATTAAAAGCGACTTTAGAGACAACCGCTTTGCACAGAGGGCAGTGATTACTTGGAATGAGTTGCTTGAGGAGGTAGCTGAGTCGGGTATCATTGCAAGATTTAGAGGCTTTTGGATAATTACACTGATGAGGCGGCCTGGAGGAATATGGGTCGAACGCAGGGAATTGGGACGAACAGAGTAAGTACACTGGTTAGCATGTACCTATTGAGCCGAAAGCTGCATTACTCTATCACTTCAAGCAGTGACAAACTGGTCATTTCCCGTCAGAGATATGTTTAATTAGACAATAAATTCTTGAAGGAAAATAATACTGCACCTTGTATTTTAGCTCCTCCATTACATGACATCAATTTACTTCAGAACAAAAGTCGGGGAAAAGGTGTATTTTGACCATAAAGGCAATCCAGCAGCCGCGTATGACTTTGTCAACTGGCAAATGAATGTGAAGGGTACAATTACATTTCGGAGAGTTGGATATTACAACGGATCAGCGCCTCCGGGTAAAGAACTTGTGCTGAACACTCATCAGATTTTCTGGAATGGTGGTAAGCGTGAGGTATGGTCGCCAAATGAAAGTGGGTAACTTTGTTTAATGATAATTATCCACTTTAAAGAAGTGCGAAAATATAACTAAGAGTACAAGCAAAATTTTAAAAACAATCGATTTTAGGGATCAGGGAAACTTTGTGAACAATGGCTGGGAGACGATATAAACCCAGTTAGTGATTGTCTATCGTGTCAGTTGATGATAGGAAATCTGTGCGGGAGTTTTTAAAGTGGAAAATCCTTCGGACTGGGGCAGTTCCAATCTCTCGATCTCAAATTTTGGAGTCCAGTGATACGAACTCGCGTCATTTACAAGCGTTTTCCTTCGCTTTAGTGGATGATGAAGACATCTTCTGTATCTTGTCATCCATGCCCTTCGCTCTCCACGGAGGGTTGCAGTACTGCCTTCTTGGCCGTTGGATCTCACTGTAGATCTTATAGGCCCAGTCCACCGCCCCTGAATTCACAGGATAGGACAACCATGAACCTATTTCACCGAGGTATGAGGCTGTAGGCTACCCTCAAGTGGTTTAGCCCATCTGTCGAAATGGTGTACGAGGGTGTGGTCGCTAACTCATGTACACAGATACTTTGAGCTACAGGTGGAGCTGAGTGTCCGATGGGGCCTGAAGGTTAGCGAGCTGCCTTGGAATGGATACAACAAGTCCCTTTAACAGAGCTATCTTCCTACCCGGATACCTCATACACCTCAAAAACCCAGATAGCACATAGGTTATGTAAATTATTATCAGAGAGTACCTTTAGTCTTAGCGGAACTATAAGGCATTAACTGGATTTGGAAACCTTTTAAAGAAATTTTAAGCTCCATAAGAAGCTTGCAAGAAGTAGTAACTCACATTACAGACGGAATTTAAAAATGAAAAAAGAAACAGTGGTGAAGAGTACAAGATTTTTTTTCTAGGTTTTTCTGTTTTCCTTTATAGCCAGTGGTCTGTGAACAACTGGCTGTGGGCAGAAAGTTGAGCTGCAATTACAACACTTTGTTGCAGGAACCCCGAGAGGAACAGATTGGGGACAGCGGCACTGACATGTTTCCTCTCACTCTTTATGTCTTCAATACTTCTGACATGTTTTCAGAAAAAAATTAAATTGCCAAAAGTTATGAAGTTTACAGGGAGTTTTCAGTGCTGAAGAAAATGGAAGGAAAGTTGCAGCAGCATGTCGCCCAATAGCATCAGGTCCTTGCATAGAGGTTGGAATAAGAACAGCAACATCATCACCCCACAAGTAGTCAACACACCATGAATGGTTTTCATCCTTTATCGAAGAGGTTTAACCTGCTAGAGGCAATTCAAATCTGAATAATGGGGATATTAACATTTCCTCTATTTAGAGCATAGAAGATACAGCACAGCAGGGGTCCATGATGTTGTTCCGATTTTCTAACGTATTCCAATATCAATCTAACTCTGCCACATCGCCTATAACCCTCAATTTAAATTTAATCAACGTACCTATCTAAGAGTCTTTTCATTATCTGCAATGTATCAGCCCCTGCCCACACTCCCAGCAGTGCTTTCCAGGAACTTACAATTCTCCATGCAAAAAAAAAATCCTTCTCTGATATCTCTCTAGTGTTTCCTCCATTCAGCTTAACGTTGTTCTCTGGTATTAGTTTTTGCTGCGCTGGAAAATGGGGGTGGCTGCACGCTCCATACAGTATATACCTCATTCCTTGCTCCAAAGAGAAAAAAAAACGCAGATGGTTCAACTTTCCTCATAAATCATGAGGAATGATAATCCAGACAGTATCCTGGTAAATCTCCTTTGTGTCCTCTCTAAAGCTTCTATAGACTTCTTATAATGAGGAGAATCGAACTAAACACACTGTTCCATGTATGATCTATCCAGAATTTTAGAAAACTGCAACATTAACTCGCGGCTCTTGCAAAAAAGAAGAAAGTTTAGGTAAAGTGGAAGTAAAACGAAGCTTCTTTTGCTCAGTTTGTCTCCGCAAATTTCAGCATTTTTTTTGTTTACTTCTGAGCGCCCAAGGACGTGATGTTTTATTTAACCATTTTAGTGTAAGCCTCGCTGGTAGCTATGGAGGTCGCATTCAGAACTTTCCAAACGAGCGAGAGGGTGAGTGGGCATTTTTAAAACAATTTTGTCGTGAAAGTTCGAGAACAGAAAATTAAAACCGTTCAATGAATACTAGATTATAGGCACTGATATGCAGGTTAAGTTCCAAATAATTTGTATTTGTCAAAGTAATTAGGTCTCACAATATTTACACACAGCTAGATGGCAATGGACTCATGCAAAAATCAGATAATCAAATAATGTCTGCATTTATTCCTTTAAGATTCCCCGAGCAGTCTGTTCTGAAAGGTGTCCGCCTGGAACAAGAAAAACCGCCAGGCAAGGACAACCAATCTGTTGTTTTGATTGCACGCCCTGTGCGGAAGGAGAAGTTAATAACAGCACAGGTGAGCGGAAGTACAGTACTGTATCCTGGTTTCTGACAATTGCCTTGGGAGACTCTTGAAGCGTCTTCCTCAACAATGATCACATTTTTTTCTTGTTTGCGCAGACTCTACAGACTGCATCAAGTGTCCACGCCTGTTCTGGTCCAACGATCAGAAAAATAAATGCATCCCAAAGAAAACTGAGTATCTGGCTTTTACCGATATCCTGGGTACGGTGCTGGCGGTTCTCGCTCTGCTTGGAGTGTGCATGTCTGTACTGGCAGCAGTTCTCTTCTTTAAACATCGAGAGACCCCCTTGGTTAAAGCGAACAATTCCGAGCTGAGCTTCCTCCTTTTATTTGCGTTAAGCTGCTGTTTCTTGTGCTCGGTCTCATTCATTGGCAAACCGGCAGACTGGTCCTGTATGTTACGCCGCACGGCGTTTGGCGTCTCGTTTGTCCTATGTATCTCGTGTGTTCTGGTCAAAACCATTCTGGTGCTGACGGCATTTAAGGCAACGCATCCCAGCAGTAACAGGATGAAATGGTTTGGTCAAAGACAGCAGAGGACAAGTGTCTTCCTCTTGGCGTCCGTGCAGGGTTTAATATGTGTGCTTTGGCTGCTCACTGAGCCCCCTTACCCTGTGATTAACACCAAATATTACCGGGAAACGATAATTTTAGAATGTGATACAGGATCTTCTGCAGCTTTCTACTCGGCGTCAGGTTATATCGCCGTGTTATCGTGCATTTGCTTTGTCTTGGCCTTTCTCGCAAGAAAATTGCCAGATAACTTTAACGAGGCAAAATGTATAACGTTCAGCATGCTCATCTTCTGTGCGGTTTGGGTCACTTTTATTCCGGCCTCAGTGAGCTCTCCTGGGAAATACACGGTGGCGGTTGAAGTGTTTGCCATCCTGGCGTCCAGTTTTGGATTGCTGCTCTGCATTTTTGCACCGAAGTGTTTTATTATTGTAATCACTCCGGAGAGAAACACCAAGAAGCACATTATGGGTAAAGTGGGATGAGCTGATACTTTAAAATATGAGCATTATCTTGTTCAATTTTCCGGGAGCTGACATGGAACATCGAAAAACCGGTCACTTGTCAGGCTGAATTAAATGGTTTAATATTAGTTCCTCATTTAGTTTGGAAACATTTATTTTAATCCCGAGAGTCACTCAGCTGTATGTAATCAATAAACGATTGATGTGTGAATGTTTAAATTTGTATGTTTATGTTTTTGATGTCAGGATCGACAGTAACATTAATTACTCAGTATTGACTGTAATTAGTCTTTGTTCACTTGAATTTTTAACCTTTTTTAAACTTACCTTGTCAGTTAGGATTGCTTCTCCTTCCTTTAAAATATTTCATTAACTTTCGAATGTATCTATCCCGAGCCTTCCGAATTGCTCTCAGAAACTCCAGCCGTTGCTGTTCTGACGTCATTCCAGATAGGTTCCCTTCCAATTGACCTTGGCCTGCTCCTCTCTCACGCTTCTGTAATTCACTTTAATGCACTGCAATACTTTAAATCGGGAAGGCCAATGAGGTAAAAGCTCTCTTTACGACCCTGTCCAACTGTAACGCCACTTTCAATGAGTTGTCGATCTGCATTACCAGCTCCCCCTGTTCTACTGTACTCATCAGTACCCTACTACTCAATATGTAAGTTGTACCATGGTTTGTCCTCCCAAATTACAGCACTTCAAACTTGCTTGCATTAAATTCCATGTGGCACATCGCAACTCACTTTTCTACCTGCTGCAGACTCTGTTTCAAACTTTGATAACTTTCCTCATCGTTCGCTATCTCCCCAGACGTGGTGTCATCCGCAAACTGGATGATACAATTTACTACATTATCATCCAAATTCTTGGTATAGGTGGCAAACAAGAGTGAACCCAGCACCGATCCCGGCGGCACACCACTACAGTCAGAGAAGCAACCATTCACTGCTACTCTCTGGCTTCTACCTCGAGGCCAATGTCTAATCCAATTTATCACTGTACCCTGAATGTCTAACGACTGAACTTACTTGACAAAACTTACATGCAAGACCTTCTTAAAGCTTTACTGAAGTCAATGTAGCCAACATCTACTGTTTGTCTTTCATAACTTTCTTGGTAACTTCCTCGAAAAACTCTATACTATAGGTTAGACACGAACTACTGTGCAGTCTTGACTATCCCGAATCAGTTTCTGTTCATCCAAATACGATACATTGGAATACTTTCCAATAGCTTAGGCATTACTGATGCCGGACTCACTGATCTAGAATTTCTGTAGTTATTCTTAGAACCTTTCTTAAACAATAGAGCAACATTACTTAACCTCCAAACCAACAGCACCTCTCCTGCTTTCACCACGTAACATGTGGCACCTTGACTACACAGGAACCTATCAAACTCTGCTTTAAATGCATTCAATTACTTGGACGACATAGCCGTCTGTTTCAATGACTTCCAAGATACTCTACTCTGTGGCTAAATGAAGTCCTCTTCGTCTCGATGGAAATAGAACATAGAACATAGAATAATACAGAACAGTACAGGCCCTTCGGCCCACAATATTGTGCCGACCCTTAAATCCTGCCTCCCATATAACCCCCCACCTTAAATTCCTCCATATACCTGTCTACTAGACTCCTAAATTTCACTAGTGTATCTGCCTCCACCTCTGACTCAGACAGTGCATTTCACGCAGCAACCACTCTCTGAGTAAAAAACCGTCCTCTAATATCCCCCTTGTACTTTCCCCCCCCTTACGTTAAACCATGTCCTCTTGTATTGAGCAGTGGTGCCCTGGGGAAGAGGCGCTGGCTGTCCAATCTATCGATTCCTCTTAATATCTTGTAAACCTGTATCATGTCTCCTCTCATCCTCCTTCGCTCCACAGAGTAAAGACCTAGCTCCCTTAATCTCTGATCATAATGCATATTCTCTCAACCAGGCAGCATACTGGTAAATCTCCTCTGTACTCTTTCCAATGCTTCCACATCCTTCCTATAGTGAGGCGACCAGAACTGGACACAATACTCCAAGTGTGACCTAACCAGAGTTTTATAGAGCTGCATCTTTACCCCGCCACTCTTAAACACTATCCTTCGACTTATGAAAGCTAACAGTCCAAAAGCTTTCTTAACTACGCTATCTAACTATGAGGCAACTTTCAGGGATCTGTGGACATGTACCCCCAGATCCCTCTGCTCCTCCACACTCCCATGTATCCTGCCATTTACTTTGTACTCTACCTTGAAGTTTGTCCTTCCAAAGTGTACCACCTCACACTTCTCTGGGTTGAACTTCATCTGCCACTTCTCGGCACACTTCTGCATCCTATCAATGTCTCTCTGCAATCTTCGACAATCCTTAACACTATCCACAACACCACCAAATTTTGTGTCGTCTGCAAACTTGCCAACCCACCCTTCTACCCCCACATCCAGGTCATTAATAAAAATCACGAAAAGTAGAGGACCCAGAACCGATCCTTGTGGGACACCACTAGTCACAACCCTCCAATCCGAATGTACTCCCTCCACCACGACCCTCTGCTTTCTGCAGCAAGCCAATTCTGAATCCGCCTGGCCAAACTTCCCTGTATCCCATGCTTTCGGACTTTCTGAATAAGCCTACCCTGTGGTACCTTGTCAAATGCCTTACTAAAATCCATGTAGATCACATCCACTGCACTACCCTCATCTATATGCCTGGTCACCTCCTCAAAGAACTCTATCAGGCTGGTTAGACACGATCTGCCCTTCACAAAGCCATGCTGACTGTCCCTGATCAGACCAGGATTCTCTGAAAGCCCATAGATTCTATCTCTAAGTATCTTTTCTAACAGCTTTCCCATCACAGATGTTAGGCACACTGGTCTATAATCACCCGGACTCTCCCTACTATCTTTTTTGAACAAGGGGACAACATTCGCCTCCCTCCAATCCTCCGGTACCATTTCCGTGGACAACAAGGACATTAAGATCCTAGCCAGAGGCTCAGCAATCTCTTCCCTCGCCTCGTGGAGAAGCCTTGGGAATATTCCGTCAGCCCCCGGGGACTTATCCGTCCTAATGTATTTTAATAACTCCAACACCTCTTCTCCCTTAATATTAACATGCCCCAGAACATCAACCTCACTCATATTGTCCTCACCATCATCAAGTTGCCTCTCACTGGTGAATATTGAAGAGAAGTATTCATTGAGGACCTCGCTCACTTCCACAGCCGCCAGGCACATCTTCCCACCTTTATCTCTAATCGGTCGTATCTTCACTTCTGCCAACCTTTTGTTCTTCACATAATTGAAGAATGCCTTGGGGTTTTCCTTCACCCTTCTCGCCAAGGCCTTCTCATGCCCCCTTCTTGCACTCCTCAGCCCCTTCTTAAGCTCCTTTCTTGCTACCCTATATTCCTCAATAGACTCATCTGATCCTTGCTTCCTAAACCTCACGTATGCTGCCTTCTTGCATCTGACTAGATTTTCACCTCACTTGTCACCCATGGTTCCTTCACCCTACTGTTCTTTATCTTACTCATCGGGATAAATTTATCCCTAACATCCTGCAAGAGATCCCTAAACATTGACAACTCTCCACCCTGAGGCGGTGCCTGACATGGCCAAGTCCTGAATATCTATCCACCTTAAGTTGTCGCTAGAGTGCGAATACCTCCTCCTCAGTTGTCCGTTTATTGTCCATGATCTCACTACTATTTAACTTGACTTCATTAGATTGTGGGACGCCTCTCAACAAATACCAATGCAAAACAGAAAAAAAAGTGTTTGAAACCTCCCTCATCTCTTACGGTTCCATCCATTGATAAGGATTCTGATCTTCAAGGGGACCAATGCGGTCCTTTTGTTGTTAATATATCTGCAGAAGCCCTTTGGAGTATCCTTCACCTTGTCTAGTATAGCAACCTGCAGCCTTCTTTTAGCACTCATGATTTCCATCTTAAATGTTCTGTTTATTTCTTATTCCTCAGGTTGCTCGTCTGCAATGCGCCTCATTCTCCTTTTTAAGCAGAGCCTCATTATCCCTCGAAAACAGGACTCCATAAACGTATTCTTGCTTTCGATACAAAGATACACTATGATATCTATAATATATAAGAAAAACTTTCTGAAGGCCTCCCAGTTACCAAGCACACGTTTGAGAGAAGACAACTTATCCTTAATCCACGCTTGTCAGATACTTTCTATCATAATCAAAATCGACTTTTCTCCAATTTAGAAACTCCAACCGAGGACCAGCCCTATCCTTCTCCTTAATTATCTTGAGACTAGTAGAATTAAGGTCATTAGATTGAAATTTTATCCCGACACAAACCTCTGACATCTGTCCTATGCTATTCCCGAATACGACATGATGTATCATACACTCTCGAGTTGGGATCTATCTGTATTAATTACGAAACCATTCCTGAATACAATTGAGAAACTCTATTCCATCCAGATTTCTACAGTATTGGACTCCCAGTCAATGTGGAGAGTTATTACAGCATTATGTTTCATGCAAGAGTGTGCGAACTCTTTCCATTTTTTCCCAATTTTTTTCCTTCAAATCCTGTTGAGTATTGGATGATCCCTTTCGTATTTTTCAGTTTCACACATATGGCCTCAGTAGAGGAGCTCTGCAGTCTATGCTGTATGGCATGTTCCAAGAATAGTAATGCCACCCCTTCTCCTTTAATCTCTCCCGCTCCATCACGTCTGTCATTCCATTCCTCACTTTGTATGTGGGCTTACAAAGAGCTTTCCCCTACTATTTGCTCCGGTACTTTGGTTCCTATAACCGTTTTCTTCTGTAAACGCCCCTGTACAGGATTAGCAATCCCTCCTTCTCCGATATTAGTCTCCCTTCAGTTCTGGTAATACCGCTCCATCTGTACAAGACCCACCTTCTCTGGAAGACAGCCCAATGTCCATAAATTTGAAGCCCTCCCCCTGCACTATTTCTTTGTTCAAGTGTTAAACTGTACTATCTGAACTCTGTTTGCAGGACCTTGTCACCTTTCCTACCCATGTCATTGGGACCGACATGGATCAAGATACCTGGCTGCTCACCATCCCACTTAAGAATACTATGGCTCCGACCCGAGCCGTTCCTTACCTTGGCATCCGGAAAGCAACGGACAATCTGGGCATCTTGATTCCGTCTACAGCACCTCCTTTCTGTTTTACTAACTGTTAAAACCCCTGTTAATGGAGCTTGTCTCTTCTTTACCTTCCGAGTTATAGAGGGAGACTCAATGCCAGAGACTCGAACACGGTGGCAAGGCCAATCCTCCCAAATGTATACAATTCGCATATACCGAATTGAAAACATTTATAGAGCAGAACAGTTATAGGGTTATGCACCAGTAACTCAATATCCCCTCTCTCCTTTTTGATGGCCAGCCACTTTCTTGCGCGCAAGTTGGGTCTAAACTACTCCCGGTATCGCCTGTTAATCAATCCTTCAGTTTACCGAATAAAGCTGCAGGTAGATGCACCTCTTGCTGGTGTAGTCGTCCGGGAAGCTGGAGTTCACCATACCTTCCCATATTCCTCAAAATGCGCATTTAACTCTCTGCTTGCGTTCCCATTTTTTTCTAATTGTCCTTTTCATAATTTTATATGTTTCTATAAGATATCCTCTGATTCTTCTGAAGTCCAGCCAGTACAGTCCCAGGCGACTCAATCTCACTTCATAATCTAACCCTGTCCTCTCTGGAATCTACCTGGAGAAAACCTTCTGCACCGCTTCTAAAGCCAGTATATCCTTTCGTAAGTAAGGAGACCAGTTCTGCATGCAGTACTCCGGGTGCGGCCTCACCAGTACCCTGTACAGTTGCAACATGACCTCCTTGCTCTTAAATTCAATCCCTCTAGCAATGAAAGCCAACATTCCATTCGCCTTCTTGATAGCCTCCTGCACCGCCAGACCAAACTTTTGTGATTCATGCACAAGCTCTCCCAGCTCCCTCTGCACAGCTCAAAAGCCTCATCAATCTGGTCCTCCGTATTCAGCAGCGTTTTATGGTATGATCTTCTAGATCGTTTGTCAGATTCTGAGTTGAGTTCCAGAACAATTTCAGGCAGCAGAACCCTACACAGCTACGCCTCCGGAGCCCAGGCGGCCAAGGAGAGGTTTTTCAACGCCCTAGAGCGCGATCCCCGGTAAAAATCAACTTTTGCACCTACTGTGGAGTTGCCGACCATCAACGTATCTAACCTCACTACGTCCAGGGAACGGTGCCACGAGGCAGAGCAGAGTGTCTTCTATCTGCTAACCTCTCCTGGCATCTCTTTTTATCATTATATCCCGCCTCTCTTTCTCTGCATCCTTAGCGCTCTCAGCAGTCAGTATGCATTTCTGAGCATATCTCTCACCCATTTCTACATCACTACCATTGCGGGACGTCCATCACTCATGATCTATGCACCGGAGCGACATAGAACACCGCGACTCCGCCTTTCTCCTCCAGAACGACTCACTGCTCTCAGCTTGAATTAGCTCTGGCTCTCCACTCGGGACTCTCACTTCAGCTGGTCATCCGAATTACTGCTGAGTTGGGGATCTACCTGCCACACCACCATCCTACAACTGGAGTTGAGCTTACGCAGTAAATCGGTGGAGACCTTCGATCTTACCAATCGCCCACAGCATTTTGCCGCCTCACAGACTACAAAGATTCGCGACCGACGTCTTTCCACGCACCATCACTCTCTGACAAAATGTCTGTTCTCCGTCTCCCCTCCCAAGACGCAAGCCATGAGTGTCTACATTGCTGAAAAGCTACAGCATGGTTTCATTCCACCACCACAGTACCCAACTGATGCAGGATTCTTCTTTGTTTAAAAAAAATGTGGGAGTTGTCGACACTGTAGTGATTACCATGGTCTCAACAATGCCCCCTTAAGAATCGCTACAGTCTCCCGCGATAGGTGGCGCATTGGAAGCATTCGGGTGGGCCTAGAACTTTACTAAAATAGATCTATGGTGTCCGGATAACATGATACGCTTCCGCCAGTGGGATCAGTGGAACACCCATCGGTCACTCCGAATACACATGCATGAAGGTTTGACCGTTTTCCAATGCTTCAGTAACGAGATTCTTTGAGACATACTTCACAGGTATGGTTCGTTCACCTCGATATTAGCATCTTCTTTAAGGTCCCCTAAGACCATGTCTGTCACGGTGGTTCAGTCTCCTCGAAAACCAACTCTGCTGCAAGTTTCAAAACTGCCCGTTCCACGCTCCAGTTATTTCCTTCCTGGATTACGCCATTTCACCCCAAGCAGAATCATGGACCCAGAGAAAGGGCGTGGCACCGCCGCGAAAATGCTTCCTCAAACAGCTACAGTGCCTTTTGGGTATCACCAAATTCTTCCGACGATTTATCCAAAACTACAGGCAAATCGCCGCTACTCACTTCTCTCCAACCGTCAACCTCCTACGGATAATTTAGTCTGCTGCCACGGACCACGTTTTCGATGAGTTCAACAAAAGGCTTTCGCCAACGTTTCTATTTTCCTTCATCGGAATCCCTCCCGATATTTTGTGGTAGGGTTGGTCCCATCTGACTCGAGCTCCGGGGCGATCTTTTCCCAGGATGGACCGGACGGGAAGACATACGCTTGGGTATTCCTCTCGGCAAGTTCAACTCTACACAACTAGAGCAGGAGCAGGAGACGTTATATAGGCCTTGGAGGCATGGAAATACTGGATGATGGGAAGTGTTGAGCCCTTCCTGATCTATACTGACCTCAAGCACATCACATCAATTCAACAGACCCGCCAACTCAACATACCTGAGGTTCGTTGGGATCTTCACTGCGACAAATCAACTTCAGGATCTCTTCCCGACCGGGCTCCAAGTACGAACTTCCAACAACAGCTGATTCGGCGGACCTGATGTTTTGAATTCTTTCCACTCCCCAAAAACGTACTTTAGGTTAATTTGTTATCGTATATTGCCCTGTGATTAGGCTAGTATTAAATAGGTGCGTTGCAGGACGGCACATTTCATAGGGCTGGAATGGCCTTCTCTGCGCTGTATCAATAAATAAATAATAAAACATAGAAATATAGAATCATAGAAAACCTACAGCACAATACAGGCCCTTCGGCCCACAAAGCTGTGCCGAACATGTCCCTAGCTTAGAACTACCTAGTCCTAGGCTTTACCCATAGCCCTCTATTTCTCTAAGCTCAATGTAGCCATCCAGGAGTCTATCATTTCCGCCTCCACCACCGCCGCCAGCAGCCCATTTCACGCACTCAGCACTCTCTGCGTAAAAAAAAACTTACCCCTGCTATCTCCTCTGTACCTATTTCCAGGCACCTTAAAAGTATACCCTCTCGTGCAAGCCATTTCAGCCCGGAGGAAAAGTCTCTGACTATCCACACGATCAATATCTCTCATTATCTTCAACACATCTATCAGGTCACCTCTTATCCTTTGTCGCTCCAAGGAGAAAAGGACGAGTTCACTCAACCTGTTCTCATAAGGCATGCTCCCCAATCCAGGCAACATCCCTGTTAATCTGCTCTGCACCCTTTCTATGGTTCCACGTCCTTCCTGCAGTGAGGCGATCAGAACTGAGTACAGTACTTCAATGGGGTCTGACCAGGGTCCTATATAGCTGCAACGTTACCTCTCGGCTCTTAAACTCAGTCCCACGATTGATGAAGGCCAATGCGCCGTATGCCTTCTTAACCACAAAGTCAACCTACGTAGCTGCTTTGAGTGTCCTATGGACTCGGACCCCATGATCCCTCTGATCCTCTACACTGCCAGGAGTCTTAATATTAACGCTATATTCTGCCATCATATTTGACCTACCAAAATGAACCACTTTATACTTATCCGGGTTGAACTCCATCTGCCACTTCTCAGCGCGGGTTTGCATCCTATCAATGTCCCTTTGTAACCTCTGACAGCCGTAAAAAAGGATCGATGTAGATTTCAAACTGGATCAAGAATCGGATCACAAAACAAATAATTGACGGAATCACGAGTAGTGTTGCAATTGAACACAAAACCTCAGTTCAGGTGCTTCTTAAATGTTTTGGGCTTGGCGCCGAAAACATGATGGCCAATTAGTAGGACTCTCCTGAATTTTTAAAGTGGCTAGCCAGTTATGCCTACTCCTGACAGTTAGTGCTTCTAAACGTCGTAACAGGACCCCGTCCCCTATGGCCAACTCCTTATGGCCCCGGTTGCTTGGAGAGTTGATTGTAGTCATGGATGCACCCGGATCCAACATAACTCTTTCAGGCAGCAATCACCTCTCCTCAGGTCCGACACCCTCCCAGGCCACGAGATATTGCCGAATATTTCAAATAATACTTGTCCAAAGTTCTTCTCATGGGGAAAGCCTGTTCTCCATCAACAAACCTGGATGGTGGCGGGGCTGATCGTTTTGGGGCTAACGGGCTGACGTTCACAGGCTTAAACTTGGAAGCGTGCAAAATGAGATTGATATTGTGGGTCTTGGGGAGCTGTAAGGTGTAGGTCACCCGGTTTATTTTACTGAGAATCCTGAAGCTTCCATTGAATTTGGGCGCCAATTTCCTGGAATGCATTCGGAGAAGCAGTTTACGAGCGGACAGCCAGATCTATTGCCCAGGCTATAAAGTAGGTCCCTGTCTTCTCTTCTGGTTCCCCTTAGTCACCGCTTTCCGGGTAGAGTCCAGCAAAATCTCTCTTTCCCTCATCCATTTTTGTTTGCACCGTTGGATGAGGGTGAGGGACCCCAACGTCGGCCTCTTATTCCAGAAAGAGTGGCGGAGAATACCCACATTGGCATTCGAAATGTGACATTCCGTGCGGCCAATGCCGGAAAGTGTCGTGGACGACCTCTGCCAGCATCAAGTGGTCCCTCCACTCGTCCTGTCTTTCAGAGGCCAGGCATTATAAGAGTTTGTTACAATCTTTGTTCGTGGTTTCTGATATAATAGTTCTGTTTAGTTCGTCTGGCGCATTTCATGTATCTATTTAGTCTTGATTTATATGGCCCGTCCTTCGTTTTAGTGTATCGATACATTCTACAGTACTTTCGTTCTGTTGACCATGTATGGACCTTATAATTCCTAAGCTTTTTATCTTAACTTTCTTGCTCGGTTTCTTGGTTTTTCATTTGATCCTCAATTAAACGGGCTTTTTCTGCTCTTAAATTTAAGGTTTACTTTTTATTCTCTTCTGCCCTTTGGTGTTGTCATGACATTACTCTGTTCGAAGTTTCTCTTAATGATTGCCTCTATATCGGAGCCATTACCCTGCACTGTTATTAATGCTGCTATTAAATCTTTCAAGTTTTCCTAAATATTGCGGTAAAATATTACTGTTGAGTATACTGACAATTTTAGCAAATTTTGCTGACGCGTTTTATTTTAGATTTTTTAGTTATGGTATTTTGCTGGGTCAGTGCTCTATATATTCTGTTAGTATGATGTTAGTTATAGGATAAATTTGTCTGTAAGTTCAGCCTCGTCATCAGGATTCCGTAGATTTCTCCATCTACGTTTTTGTTATTACCTTCAAATTGTGGAGCAGTTTTTGAAGAAATTCTATTTTCATCGGCGCTTCGCGGAGTAGCATCTTCATTACTTTCTTGTATAGCATTATTATGGAACGAAGTTACTTTTTCAGATATCAATCTGCGTTGATCTGCTATTCGTCGTGCATTTACTTATGCCTGAAGGGATATTGTGGAATCAACTGTTGATAAAGTTTTTTCTCTCTATGCTGTCATGTCAGTCTCATCTTCGTTACTGGAAGGAATTGGGAACGTGTTTATTTCCAATGACAATTTCATGGCAGTCATTCTTCTCTTAACTACTTGAAAGATCTGATTTGTGAGTGGACAGGTCTGAGACATACCTGCAGCAGTGGCACCCTGTTGTGTTGGTGGCATATTTTGAATGTTAGCTGTTATCTTTTTCGGTCTCCTGGTGCCTGCTTGCCTATTCAGCAGAGCACCATTATCGGATAGGAAACTGTTATGTCCAGCGCTAGCTCCATGCATGCTCTGGCAATCCTCAGGCAGTCCATAGACATATCTCCATTAGTAAAGTGAAAGGGGTATTGCTTTTTATGCCTACAGACAGGTGTTGGTTTTAGCCGTCTCTATCACGGAGAATAGACGCTGGCCAGAGGACTGTCTAATCTGGGTACAGAATTCGTCCGCGGGTGGGATTTTTTCCCACCTGCCCTGCATATCTGCAGTGCTTTCCCCAATCCACCACCTGAGAAAGAGACCGATGGGGGGCAGAAAGCCGTCCACCCGTAATTGTTACTGTCGTATTTTTATTTTCCTGGGGAAGATCACCATGAGAGTGCAAGTGATAAAGGAGGCAACCACAAAGGTCGTGGCGGCCTTTGTTGAAGCTGCTGAAATGCGCATTCTACTTAACGAGACTCTGCGGCAAAACCGCTGTGGCATGCAGTAACCAAGCTGTGAGGCGTGGATTGCCGAGGAAATTGTTGGTGTAGATAGCGGTCTGCGCTCCTTACAAGGAAAAAATTCTGAACTCCAGTGCATGCGGTGGAAATTCTCGGCGTGAGGGCCTGCCTGATCACAGTCCACCATTTCAATTTTCCCGGAGATTCATTAGGGATGGAGTTCTGTAAAACCACTTGGCTGGCTCCCGCAGTGCAGTGGAAATGAAAGTTTGCATTAAATCAGCGACGCCTACAAAGACTTGATCATGAACAGGAACTCTTAGAATGTATATAAAGTGGTGTGCGCTTCAAGACATGATATAAGCAAATGGATATTTGCGAACAACCCAGATGTAGGTCTTCCAACCTTTTAACCACGGAAGATCTGAAATGGTTTTTACTTGATCCATTTTAAGACATCTTTTACAGCAGTTGATGGATTTTGGATATTCAAACCAGGGAATTAATTGTACAGTTAAGGGCAGGGGACGACGAAAGTTGTGGGACAGAGTGACATTGAAGTAGAAGTACAGTTTTGCTGATAGTGCTCGCGGATATGTAGAATGGGGTGAAGGAGTCGTTTAGCAATCTAGCCTTCATCTGTCAGGAGGTGGAGTTTAGGAATACTGTCAATATTTTTACACATGGAAGTCGTTGGTGAGGCCGTACTTTGCTTTTTGTGTACAGTTTGGTTATCCCGTTACCAGAAAGACATAATATTAATATCAGAACTTATTTTAGAAATTACCTAGAGTTACCCATAGCCCTCTATTTTTCTAAGCTCCATGTGCCTATCCAGGCGTCCCTTAAAACATCCTATCGTATCCGCCTCCACCACCGTCGCCGGCAGTCCATTCCACGCACTCACCACGCTCTGCGTAAAAAACTTACATCTGACATCTCCTCTGTACGTAGGTCTAAGCACCTTAAAACTGTGTCCTCTCGTGTTAGCCATTTCAGCTCGGGGTAAAAGCTTCTGACTATCCACACAATGAATGCGTCTCATCATCTTATACACCTCTATCAGATCACCTCTCATTCTCCATTGCTCCAAGGAGAAAAGGCTACGTTCACTCAACCTATTCTCACAGGGCATTCTCTGCAATCCAGGCGGCATCCTTGTAAATATTTTTGCACCTTTTCTATAGTTTTCACTTCCTCCCTGTAGTGAGGCGACCAGCACTGAGCACAGTACTCCAAGTGGGGTCTATAAAGCTGTAACATTACCACTCGGCTCTTATTCTCAATCCCACGGTTGATGAAGGTCAATGCACCGTATGCCATTATTAACCTCACAGCCAACCTGTACAGCAGCTTTGAGTGTCCTATGGACTCTGATCCCAAGATCCCTCTGATCCTCGACACCGCTAAGAGTCTTACCATTAATACTATATTCTGCCATCATATTTGACCTACCAAAATGAATCACCTCACACTGATCTGGGTTGAACTCCATCTGCCACTTCTCGGCCCAGTTTTGCATCCTATCAATGTCCCGCTGTAACCTCTCACAGCCCTTCACGCTATCCACAATGCCCCCTTATTGACACCCCCATGCAATTTTAATCAATGCAGAAACAATATTTCCTCAATTTGGAATGCAGGGCATCGAAGGCAGAAATGCACAGCTCTGTAGGGACGATTTGTGTCACAATGTTGTGCCGAAACCTTTACTACTTTTTCACCAACTCCAAGATCAACCTAGCCCTTCTTTCCTACATAGCCCACAACTCTCCATTTTTCTTTATCCGTATGTCTATCTTAAGAGTCTTCTAATGAATCTAAAATATCACCCTCTACCACTAACCCCGTTAGCTTTTTTCCAGAAACTTACCACGATGCAAAAAATCTACATCACTGAGTATTCCGCTGAGTATTTTCTCCACAGAGCTGCAGCGAGTGTTTTCTGGTATTCTGGTTGCTACTCTGGAAACAGGAGCTAGCTGCCCACTTTGTGCATACCGCAGCCTTCTCTCCAAAGTGATACGACCTACCTTGCCCAACCTTTAACATGTTCTTTATCTCTATCAAGGACTGAAACTGGAAAAGCTCCTTTGCACCTCTCCAAAGCTTCCAAAATCTTCTTAAAATGAGAAGACAGAAAATGAACACAATGTTGCACGTACGATCTAACCGTATTTTTATCAGCTGCAACATTATTCCGAGGCTCTTGCACGAAACCACCACCAACAAAAAAGAGAGTATAGGTAAAAAACTGAAGGTAAACGATGTTTGTTATGATCTAGTTGTAACTGCAATTTCGAACATTATTTTTAGTTCATTACTAAGTGCCTGAAATGTTGTGTCTGGCCATCATTTCATGGCAAGTTGTGTTGGTATCTATGGAGTCACAAACAGATCTTCACAACCAAGTGAAAAGCAGAGTTGACATTATTTTTTGTTGTGATTGTTTGAAGTACACGGAGAAACTCTACACAGTGGCATAGAAACCCTACCGCCAACGAGCGTTTTGGCGGTGAATTGCAGAGCGACGCAGACACACCAACGCATAGGTATAAATGCTCACAACGGCGCAGGCCACTTACGAAGGCTTCAGTGTAGGCTACTAAGCCTTAAGTTTTAATCCCCTTATGTCTGTCAATGTAACAGGGTCAGAGAATACTAGTGCACAGTTGGAAGGCAGTCGGTCCCAATCGAAATAAAATTATCTCGTATGGAATGTATTTCTTCCCTTAAGGTTCATTGAGCAGCCTGCTCTGATGGATGTTCCCATAGAACAACATATAAGAATGGACAGGGAAGACAATCAGTCTGTTTTTTTTTTTCCGATTGCACGTCCTGTGCGGATGGGGACATCAGTAACACCAGACATGTCTGGCATTTAATCTAAGATATTCCTGAAACGACTTCTACAACCATGTAATGATCGATTTTTTCCCCTCATCCTCCAGAGTCAGCAATGTTTCTTTCCCTGTTTTGGTCTATCTGAGAGATCAAAGCATTCATAAGTAAACAAAATATCTATCTTTTACCCAAAACTTGGACATGGTTTTGGTGGTTCTCGTTCTGGGTGGTGTATGCATGTGTGGACTGACAGCCGGTCACTTCTTTTGACATCACGACACACGCCTAGTTAAAGTTAAAACTTCCAAGATGAGTTTCCTCCTCTCTGCGTAAAGCTCTGTCACGTTCACTGGCGAACCATCAGACTGGTTTAGTCTGTTACGCCGCACGCATTTGGTGTTTTGTTGTCCAGTGTATTTTCTGTGTTCTGGAAAAAACCTTTCTGCTGTTGACAGCATTTAAATCAACGCATCCCAGTAATTACTAGTTGAAACGGTTTCGCAAAGAATGTTAAGTATCTTCCTCTTGGCGTCTATGCAGTGTTTAGTATGTGTAATTTGGCTGCGCATTGTGCCTCCTTTTCCCGAATCAACTGCAAATTTTACCAGGAGACGATAATTTTAGAATGCGATACAGGATCTTCAGCAGCCTTCTACTTGGCGTCGGGTTATATCGCCCTGGTATCGTATATTTGTTTTATCTTGGCCTTTCTAGCACGGAAGCTGCCAGCTAACTTTAACGAGGCAAAGCGCATAGCGTTCAGGATGCTGAACACTTGTGCGGTTTGGTTCACTTTTATTGCGGCGTCTGTAAGTTAATAGACAATAGACAATAGGTGCAGAAGTAGACCATTCGGCCCTTCGAGCCTGCACCGCCATTCTGAGATCATGGCTGATGACCTGCTATCAATACCCGGTTAGTGCCTTGTCCCCATATCCCTTGATTCCCCTATCCATAAGATACCTATCTAGCTCCTTCTTGAAAGCATCCAGAGAATTGGCTTCCACTGCCTTCCGAGGCAGTGCATTCCAGACCCCCACAACTCTCTGGGAGAAGAAGTTTTTCCTTAACTCTGTCCTAAATGACCTACCCCTTATTCTCAAACCATGCTCTCTGGTACTGGACTCTCCCAGCATCTGGAACAATTTCCTGCCTTCTATCTTGTCCAATCCCTTAATAATCTTATATGTTGCAATCAGATCCCCTCTCAATCACCTTAATTCCAGCGTGTACAAGCCCAGTCTCTCTCTGCGTAAGACAGTCCGGACATCCCAGGAATTAACCTCGTGAATCTACGCTGCACTTCCTTTATAGCCAGGATGTCCTTCCTTAACCCTGGAGACCAAAACTATACACAATACTCCAGGTGTGGTCTCACCAGGGCCCTGTACAAATGCAAAAGAATTTCCTTGCTCTTGTACTCAATTCCCTTTGTAATAAAGGCCAACATTTCATTAGCCTTCTTCACTGCCTGCTGCACTTGCTCATTCACCTTCAGTGACTGATGAACAAGGACTCCTAGATCTCTTTGTATTTCTCCCTTACCTAACTCTACACCGTTCAGAGAATAATCTGCCTTCCTGTTCTTACTCCCAAAGTGGATAACCTCACACTTATTCACATTAAACGTCATCTGCCAAGTATCTGCCCACTCACTCAGACTATCCAAGTCACCCCGAATTCTCCTAACATCCTCATCACATGTCACACTGCCACCCAGCTTAGTATCATCAGCAAACTTGCTGATGTTATTCTCAATGCCTTCATCAAAATCGTTTATGTAAATCGTAAACAGCTGTGGTCCCAATACCGAGCCCTGTGGCACCCCACTAGTCACCACTTGCCATTCCGAGAAACACCAATTCACCGTTACCCTTTGCTTTCTAACTGCCAACCAGTTTTCTATCCATGTCAACATCTTCCCACCCAATGCCATGAGCTCCAAGTTCCCCTTGGAGTACATGGTGGCGTTTGATGTTTCTGCTATCCTGGCGTCCAGTTTGTATTGCTGCTTTGCATTTTTGACCAGAGTTTTCTATTGCAATCGCTTGGGAGAAAACACAATGATGCACAACAAGGATGAAGTGTAATCAGAGGAAACGTTAAAAGGTGAGCATCAATATGTCCTGGTGCACATCGCGTGTATATATTTCTCTGAGAAACTGACTCAGATTATACAAAATCCGTTCACTTGTCAGGCTGAATTAAATGATTTAATGTTAGTCTATTGTTTAAGACTGGAATCATTTCTTTCATTTCTGATAGTTAGTCAACAATATGAAATTAATAAACAAAGTCTATATTTTGATTTGTGTGTTATGTATTTCATGGCAGAACAGTAACAATAATGTATCATTATTGACAGCAACCATTCATTGTTTACTCCCCGTTTTAAGCCATTAGCTACACTTGAACGATTTGTTAATTGGAATAGCCTCTCGCTAGTTCATTTGTCTGAGCCAGAGGTGCTATACACTATCGTCGGAACACATTATGCACTATTACTCAATTGCACATACTGTACATACACTATTACACGACATCCTCCTTTTTTGGTCTGGGGAAGAGTTCAGTCTTATCTTGTCTGAAATCTCACATCACCTCACGTACTCCAATGCATATCTATGAAACCACATATAAAGCCTTGACTGTCAGATAAAATGCCAGACGCACCCAGTGAAAGAGGCAAATAGACGGTCGAATAAGTTATTAGTCATAGAACTGCACAGAACCTCAACATGATAACACATCACTTGTATTTTGAATTATGAAAGCCAATGTGCCAAGAGATTTCTCTGAGACTCACGTACCTGTAACGCTATTCTCAATGATTTATGGACTTGTAATTTAGATCTCTTGGTTCCAGGGCATTCCTCAGTGCCCTACGGTTTACTCTGTAACGCTTATTCTAGTTGGTCCTACCGACGTGCAAAACCTCGCATTTGTCTGTATTAAATTAAATCTGCCATTTTTTAAACCCGTTTTCCAGCCGATGCAGATTCCTTTGCAAGCCACGGCAACCTTCTTTGCTATCTTCTGCACCCCAATCTTGGTGTCTTCCCCAAATTAGCTGACCTGTTAACCACATTACCATCCATGTTATTCATATACATGACAACCAACAACGGGCCCAGCAGCGATAATTCCATTAGTCAAAGCTCACTTGCCATTGGTGCACACCTGGACCACGATTTCTGGATGTTCACCCTCCCACTTAAGAATGCTAAGTACTCGATTCGGGATTTCCCGAAACCTGGCACCCGGGAGGCAACATACCACCCGAGAATATCGTTCTTGCCCACGAAACCGACTTTCCGATCCCTAACCATATTATCCCCGATCACCACTGCTCTCTCCTTCACCCCTTCTCTTCCGAGTTATAGTGACAGCCCCTTTGCCAGAGACCTGACTGCTGTGACTTTCCTCTGTTACGTCATCTGCGGCAACAGTATCCAAAGTTGAAGGGGACAGCCACAATAATATGCTGCACTCGCTGATTAACTCGTTTACACTTCTTGACTGCCACCATGTTTCCTGTGTCTTCCACCTTGGATATAACTACCTCTCCAAATGTCATGTCCATTATCCCCCTAGGACATAATAATAACATAAGAAATAGTTGCAAGAGTAGGCCATCAGGCCCGTCGAGCCTGCTCCGCCATTCATTAAGACCATGGTTGATCTGGCTATGGACTCATCTCACCCTCGCTGCGTTTTCCCAATAACCCTTAATTTCCTTACTATAAAAAAAATTCAACGTTATCTTAAATATATTTACTGAGGTAGCGTCCAGTACTTCATTGGGCAGAGAATTCCACAGATTCATCACTCTCTGGAAAAGCAGTTCCTCCCCATCTGCGTTCTTAGTCTGCTCACCCGAATCTTGAGGCTATGTCCACGAGTTCTTGTCTCACCTAGCACTGGCAACAACTCTCCTGCCTCTAAGTTATTTATCCTTTTCATAATTTTATATCTTTAAGACATTCCCTAATTTTTCTGAATTTCAGCGAGTACGGTCCCAGGCGACTCAAGTTCTTCTCATAGTCTAGCTCCCTCATCTCTGAAATCAACCTGGTGAACCTCCTCTGCTATCCTACAAAGCTAGTATATCCTTCCTCAAGTAAGGAGACCAGAATTGCACGCAGTACTTCAGGTGTGGCCTCACCATCACCTACTCTTCAATTGAATCCCTCAAGCAATGAAGGCCAACATTCCATTTGCCTTCTTGATAGCCTGCCGTACCTGCAAAGCAACGTCTCGAATTAAGTGGAGTTCATTCCGTTTCAAGTCCAACTCCAAAACGCAGAGAATTAGAAAATGCAGCTGGATGACTCGCCTGCGGGGAGACTACGACTGCAGTAATCGTGGCCGTGTGAAACATTGCCGCTCAGACAATAATTTGTCCATGGAGATGTTAAACAAAAATGGAACGAACGTTGCTCGTCATTCTTCTAAACACCAGCGAGTTCAGGCCCAGAGCCATCAAACGTTCTTCATAGATTAACCTTTTCATTCCTGGGATTATTCGTGTGACCTCTTCTGGACTCTCTTTAATGCCAGCACACCCTTCCCTAGATATCATCCCAGGTAAAAAGAAAGTAAAATGAAATTGATTATTTTTAAAGGAGACACGCGAGCCAACTTACTTTACACCATGACCTGGTAAATGTCTGGAAAAGGCTGCCAGTGCAATAGCGTTGAAGGGATTTCTAAATATAAAAATGAATATGCAGAGAATGGAAGAATATGAACCATATGTAGGCAGAATAGACAGTTTAAATGACATTGCGTTCAGTCAGTCTGTTTCTATTCTGCACTGTGTTCCATGTTCTATGATGTAGATTCAATAAACAAACGCTATAAATATAGGTAATTCCGCAGATGCAGGAATCCAGATCAACACACACAAGATGCTGAGGAGCTCAACAGGTTAGGCAGTGCATATGGAAATGAATGATATTAATTAAGACTGAAAAGGAAGGGGCAAGAAGCCAGAATAAGAAGGTGGTAGTGGGAAAGGGAGCAATTACAGATTAGTAGATGATAGGTGAAACCGGATGGGTGGGAGAGAGGGTTGAAGCGAGAATCTGGGAGTTGAGAGGTGGAAGAAGTATAGAAGTGTGGACCATTCGAGAAAGAAGGAGGTGATAGGCAGGAGAGAAGAGAAGAAGCAAGAGGGCAACCAGAGTGGGGAATATGGGAGAAGAGTGAAGGGAGAAATTGCTGGAAGCTCTTTTCTCCTGCCAGGTTAAACTAGATGCTGGCTGACCAAAGAAATGCTATATTTCACCTTTGATAAATAAATGTATTTCATCTTGAATTCTGTAGCTACTTCACTCCTTGAAATATGTATACTTCTCAACAAAAACAGGGGAGATGGTCTACATTGACGTCAATGGTGGTCCAGTGGCCAGTTATGACTTTGTAAACTGATAACTGAAGTTAGATGGCGGTCTTTACAATTGGATATTACAGCGGGGCAGCACATCCAGGCCAACAGGTGATGCTGAATTCGAAGAACATTGTTTGGAACGGTGGCAAGTAGGAGGTTTGGCAATATGTTGAATCTTTCTAATTTTATTGGATGCTTTCGTTACTGCAGTCTAATCATTTCCATCAGTATCACATGAAATCCAAATGTATCTCAGAAAGAGGGACAGGAAAATAATATTACTTTAAATAACTAGTTCAGCCATATATAGTTATTCTTAAAATTATATTATAGTTAGGATGTGGAAGGGTAATTTCTTATATAGTTAGATGCAGCACCGAAATAGACCCTTCGGCCCATTCAGTTCATGCTAGCCATCAAGCACCCATTATGAATAATTGGAAACAGGAGAGAATAGCTTCCAATCAAAATTACTGGGGTTGCGTGATTATTCTATGAGCCAGTAAAGACTCAGTAGGCCATATGGTGACTTCGATGTCATAAGACAATGTAGAAATGCATCGAAACTTTGATAACCAGGCCAGTGAAGGACGTTGGTGGCTGTCTGATTTTCTGGTCTATTGGACATGTTTCTACTAATAACCTAATAGACATTATTTTGATGTCACATGGTGATATTTTTCTATGAATATTATTTTTCTATGAATAATATATGTTTAAGTGCTGTCTGAGAACCAACGCATTGCTGAAATAGTCCAGCAAACAGAGAGTTCCCGTGAGTGAAATGGAAGTTTGGAATAGTTGCTTCAGCGAGGGAGAAGGAAGTACAAGGATTATGGATCCAGTAAATGAAACGGTGTCCTACATACATCACCAGGTGAATGAGATATCAAACTATTGGGAGTTTTGAATACATGAATTATTAGAGGTTTACTGACGGAATGTATGCCATTTTAAATGAAGCAGTTACATAGATCAGGTATATACCCGCCACATAATGAAATTGGCACGAGGGAAAATCAAATTTAATAAGAGGATATGACAATTTTTCAAAGGAAGATATAATACATTTCCATTTGCTCATACTTTCGTGAACTTTGACATGAGTCATGAACCAGCTTTAAAGATCAAGGATAAATTTTACTATTAATAGTTACTTGCACTGTATTAGGAATTTGCCGTGGTGTGTTGCTCAGGGTGGGACATGCAAGAAAAAAATTGCAACAATATTCAACAAATACAAAGAATAAAAGATATAAAAGTAAAGTTAACCGTTAAGGTATGAAATTGAATAAAATGTGCATAAATATATAAATACCAGCAAGTATTTGTAATGTAAGCAGCATTATAAAAATGGTTCAAGTGTTTACAGTGCAATGCAGTGACAGAGGTAATAGGCAGAAGGGGATTGGGCTGGTAAACTAAAATGGCTGATCAGATCAACAGTCTGAGGAAAGAAAAATTTCAGCTGACGTGTTGTTTTAGTCGTCCTATCGTGCTTTTTGGAAGGGAGCTTTTGGGAAAAGCACCTACTGAAAAGTGATATAACTCACCGTGTAAGGCAGTGAGCCGAGAACTGAGTACAATAATATACGTGCTGAGATTTTGTTTCAAAGTTATGTGATTCGCATTTCTATTACTGCCTCCATTTAGTCATCTATTTCTACTTTCACCATTAAGACTGTTGTCAGCTGTGAGAACAAATGAGGGAAGCCTTGGAAACCGAGAGTCTTCGATGAGGAGGCTGAGCGAGGAGACTACGCTACAGTTGGAGAGGGAGAGAGGTAGTGAAGAGATGACAGGTAAACTGATTCAGTGTGATGCTTGCCTGATGTGGGAGGTCAGGGACACTGATGGTGCCTCCGGCTGGTACAGCTGTGAAACGTGTGTCCAGGTCCAGCTCCTGAAGGACCGTTTTGGGGCACTGGAGAGGCAACTGGATGACCTCAGGTTCATCCGTGAAAACTTGAGTTTTCTGGACAGGACCTACAGCGAGATCATTACACCGAAGATACCGGAAGAGAGAAGGGGGGCGACGATGAGGAAGGAATGGAAGCTTGAGGTACAGGAGACCCCGGGGGATGTGCCTCTTGAAAACAGGTTCACCCTCTTGGAAGACACTGCCAGTCTGGGAGGTGGACAGGTCTGCGAGTTGGCACTGAAGCAAAGCCGAAGAGACAGACGTCAGGCAGAGCCGTGGTAGTAGGGGATTCCATAGTGAGAGGTACAGAAAGGGGTTTCTGCGGCAACAGGTGGGATTTAAGGATGGTGTGTTGCATCCCTGGTGCCAGGATCCAGGACGTCTTGGCCGATTGCAGGGCATCCTCAACGGTGAAGATAAACAGCTGGAGGTGGTAGTGCATGTCGGCACAAATGACGTCGGGAAGAAGAGGAAAAAAATTCTGCAGCGTGACTTCAGATAACTCGGAAGAAGGCTGAAAAGCAGGACCTCCAGGGTGGGTATCTCCAGTTTGCTTCCAGTTCCTCGTGCTGCTGAGAGCAGGAGCAGGGAGATATGGGATCTCAATGTGTGGCTAAGGAGCTGGTGCAGCAAGCAGGGTTTTATATTCTTAGACCACTGGGATCTGTTTTGGGGTAAGGGTGAATTGTACAAAGGAGACGTGTTGCATCTAACAGGCGGGGGACCAACATTCTGGCAGGCAGGTTTGCAACTGCTACACGAATGTGTTTAAAGTAATAAGTGGGGAGGGGGGAGGAGACAAACTGGAAATATAAGGATGGAGTTAAAGGGAAAGAGAGAAAAGGAAAAGTTAAGAAAGACAATAGAATTGATGGGGCGGAAAGCTCAGGAAGGGATCGGAGAGTATGGCCAAGTGCAATAGGGATCGATGTGTACAGCGAGGGGAGTAATGGATTAAAAGCATTATACATGAATGCACGAAGTATAAGAAATAAAGTGGATGAGCTTGAGGCTCAGTTGGAAATTGGCAAGTATGATGTTGTAGGAATAACAAAGACATGGCTGCAAGAGGACCAGGGCTGGTAAATGAATATTCAAGGGTATACGTCCTATCGAAAGGACAGACAGGTGGGCAGAGGGGGAGTGGTGGCTCTGCTGGTGTGGAATGAAATTCAGTCCCTTGCGAGGGGTGACATAGAATCAGGAGCTGTAGAGTCAGTATGGATAGAACTGAGAAATTGTAAGGGCAAAAAGAACCTAATGTGAGTTATCTACAGGCCCCCAAATAGTAGCCTTGATATAGGGTGCAAGTTGAATCAAGAGCTAAAATTAGAATGTCGCAAAGTTAATGCTACGGTTGTAATGGGGGATTTCAACATGCAGGTAGACTGGAAAAAATCAGGTTGGTACTGGACCTCAAGAAAGGGAGTTTGTGGAGTGTCTCCGAGATGGATTCTTAGAGCAGCTTGTACTGGATCCTACCAGGGGGAAGGCAATTCTGGATCTAGTGTTGTGTAATGAAGCGGATTTGATAAGGGAACTCGAGGTAAAGGAGCCATTAGGAAGTAGTGACCATAATGTGATAAGTTTAATCTGCAATTTTAGAGGGAGAAGGGAAAATCGGAAGTGTCGTATTACAGTTGAATAAAGGGGACTATGGAGCCATGAGGGAGGAACTAGCCAAAGTTGACTGGAAGGATACCCTGGCAGGAATGACAGTGGAATAAGAATGGCAGTTATTTCTGGGAATAATACAGAAGGTGCAGGATCAGTTCATTCCAAAGAAGAAGAAAAATTCTAAGGGGAGTAAGGGGCGACGGTGGCTAACATGGGAAGTCAAGGACAGTATAGTAATAAAAGAGAACAAGTATAACATAGCAAAGATGAGCGGGAAGCCAGAGGATTGGGAAACTTTTAAAGAGCAACAGAACATAGAAAATAGAAGATAGAATAGTAGAGCACATTACAGGCCCTTCGGCCCACAATGTTGTGCCGACCCTCAAACCCTGCCTCCCAAATAACCCCCCATCTTAAATTCCTCTATATACCTGTCTAGTGGTCTCTTAAACTTCACTAGTGTATCTGCCTCCACCACTGAATCTGGCAGCGCATTCCACGCACCAACCACTCTCTGAGTGAAAAACCTTCCTCTAATATCCCCCTTGAACTTCCCTCCCCTTACCTTAAAGCCATGTCCTCTTGTACTGATCAGTGGTGCACTGGGGAAGAGGCGCTGGCTGTCCACTCTGTCTATTCCTCTTAATATCTTGTACACCTCTATCATGTCTCCTCTCATCCTCCTTCTCTCCAAAGAGTAAAGCCCTAGCTCCTTAATCTCTAATCATAATCCATACTCTCTAAACCAGGCAGCATCCTGGTAAATCTCCTCTGTACCCTTTCCAATGCTTCCACATCCTTCCTATAGTGAGGCGACTAGAACTGGACACATTACTCCAAGTGTGGCCTAACTAGAGTTTTATAGAGCTGCATCATTACATCGCGTCTCTTAAACTCTATCCCTCGACTTATGAAAGCTAACACCCCATGTCTACCTGTGAGGCATTGTTATGTGTTATTTTTACTGAATTTAATTCGCAACACGGAATTTGCCTTCCAGCTTAAATGATCACTTGGTGACGCGCACATGAGACTTATCTCAGTGTTATATTCACTCGGGACGTTGGTGATTTTCTAGCAGACGCAGTTTCCTATTGAGAATATCTTCTTCCGTATTTAAAGTCGGACTCGTGTTTAGAGTCAGTAATAGTACACAAGAAGACTATTCGATAGTCGCTATCTTTATTCCTGCAATGTTTCAGTTTGTCTTGGGAGTCCTGGTAGGATCGGCTTTTCCTCTGGGTTTAGATGCGCCAGGTTGTCGGCTTCGGGAAAGAATCCAACTGTCTAACATATCTAAGGATGGGGACGTTGTACTTGGTGGGTTATTCACTGTGCACTTAAACAGTTTCCAGCAGATAAATTCATTCACCGAACGGACAGAAGAAAAGAAATGTAAAAGGTTTGTTAACTACCTGATCGGCTGTGGCTTTGATTAATCGCTCTGTTTTACTCTTTCAAGAAAAAAATTTACGATGAAATTTTATAGAGTAGTTTTCTACTTTTTTTCACTGATCTCCGAGATAAATCCAGATGGGAAAATCTGCACCAAGCATCTTACGTTGCGAGATACCGACATTTTCTGCCCATTAATGTTAATGTTGTCGCCAATACATTCAGTGGCCACATTATTACGTCAGACCTGTACCGAATAAGGTGGGCACTGAGTTCTTGGCTGAGATCTGCTGCTGCCGTAGCCTATCCACTTCCAGGTTTGACGTATTGCTAATGTATAGATACTCCTCTGCACTGCACTTCGTAACGATTGGTTATCGGAGTTACTCTCGCCTTCCTGTCAGCTTGTACCAATCTGGTCATTCTCCTCTATGGTCTCTCATCAACAAGGTGTTTTCACCCATCGGACTTCCACGCACTAGATTTTTATGTTCATCGCACCAATCGCTGTATACTATGTGGAACTTTGTGCGTGAAGTAGGAGATCAGCAGTTTCTGGGATACTCAAACCACCCTATATGGCATCAACAATCATTTCACTGTCATAGTCACTGAGATCACATTTTCCTCCATTCTGATATTTTGCTTGAACAACTAAACCGCATGACAATGTTTGCATGCTTTTATGCGTTGAAGTGCTGCCAAGTGATAGGTATTAAGTAGTAGTTGTGCAGGTGTATCTAATGAGTTAGCCAGTGACTATAGGTTCAGATGGTTTGGTGAATGTGTTATGGGACCAGGCGTTCACATCAGGAAACCTGAATATTGTCAATTAAGTCAAAAAATAAAGGGCACTATTATCTGTAGTTGTAACAGTAATAATTTCGCAATACAAAGTATCTGAATGACTGTAGTCATCAAGGGATAGACTTACTATTTTGACATTTACCTAACATGAAACCACTGAAGTACTGTATTGACAGCGGGTGGTGCTAGGTCTAACAACCCAAAAGAGAACAAAACAAAACCTATTGTTTGCCATCCCGATCCATTATGACTGGTTCGTCTGGCATTATTAAAACATGGCATGGAATTGTACCAGAAATAATCTACAACACGCATAGTGGATTTTAATTAATCAGTTTTATCTATTGATGCAGGAGAGTTTGAAGCGTTTATTAAAAGGAATATATCTAGGAAAACAAAAGAATACTCTCTGAATCCATGACATTATACATAACTATAATAAGCCAATTCCAATACCAAATCCAACCTGTGGTGATTTTCAGTTTTGATTTAAAGGGATTCCGCATGTTACAGACCATGATTTTCACAGTTGAGGAAATAAACAGGGATGAGAGACTTCTTCCGAACATCACACTGGGTTACAGGATTCACGACGATTGCAACACACCCGAGATTGCGACAAAGGTTGCTCTGGCTCTGGTGAATGGGGAAGAGGAAACATTCGTGGATAAAGTATGTGACGGGCCTGTCAAAATTTCTGGAATCGTTGGTGGCGCTGGGTCCTCGGCGTCCATCGCCGTTGCAAGGACAACTGGACCTTTTCGAATACCACTGGTAAGATTTGGTTAAAAATTATAGTGGCTACAGTGACGCAAACGGAACCAACTTTATTTTAATCGACAGAACCAGTGAATTAGATTTATCACTGATATCTTATAGTGTTTGAACATTCTTCATTCTATTTAATGTATAATATTTCGCTCTGTCACGCACGCACATTAACCAACACGCTAACTATCTGTTTGAATGCAGGTCAGCTATTTTTCCACGTGTGTATGTCTCAGCGATAAGAACGAATATCCAACTTTTCATCGAACTATCCCAAGTGACGATCATCAGTCAAAGGCGCTGGTGCATCTTGTTCAGAAGTTTGGGTGGACTTGGATTGGAACCGTTAACAGCAACGATAACTATGGCAACTCGGGGATGAGAGCCTTTGTCGAAGCTGCTGAGGATTTCGGGCTTTGCATTGCCTTCTCCGAATCATTTCACAGAACAGTCTCTCCGGAGAAGATAACCAGGGTAGTGCAAGTGATGAAAGAGGCGACCACAAAGGTCGTGGTGGCTTTTGCCGGACCTGGCGAAATGCGTATTTTATTTGCAGAGGTTCTACGGCAAAACCTCAGCGATGTGCAGTGGGTGGGCAGTGAGGCGTGGATTACAGCAGACTTCGTCGTTGTAGATAGTGGCCGGCGCTTCCTTACCGGGGCAATCGGAACTGCTGTGCGTGTGCAGGAAATTCCAGGGGTGCAGGACTTCCTGCTCACAATCCATCCTTCCAGATTTCCCGGTAATCCATTAGTGCGGGGGTTCTGGGAAACCACTTTCGGCTGTACTCCCAGTTTCGGAAAGGCGACCAACGAAGTTGGTTCACTTGGCCGGCTCCCACAGTGTAGCGGAAATGAGAGTCTGCTTCAGATCAACAATGCCTATACCGACCTGACCATGGACGGGAACTCTTACATTGTATATAAAGCGGTGTACGCTTTTGCTCATGCGCTTCACGATATGCTTTCGTGTGAAAGTGGCAAAGGGCCATTCCCGAACAAAACTTGTGCACGTCTTTCAACCTTTAAACCTTGGCAGGTAGGGATTTGAACTTCATCCTTTATAATGTAGACAGCTTTCAATATAGCTATTGAAATTTTGATACTCAGACCAGGGTATTACTTATACAGTAAATGGTAGGGCACTGACGTATCAAAAATATATACCTTGATTTACAAACGCACATTTCGTTCATAGTGGCCGCACAAGCAGACAATGAGGCTGAGTTACAGGGATAGTTTGGATCTGCATACCTTGCAGTATTGGAGAATGAGCAGTGAATTCAGTGAACTCTAGAAATCATGAGGAGTATAGATGAGGTGGACTGTATTAGTCTTTTCCCAAAGTTTTGGGAGCCCAAAATTAGAGGGCAGATACACGCTAAGAGAACAGACATTTTTAAAGAGACGAGAGAGGCTTCACAAAGAGGGTAGTGATATCTGGAATGTGCTGCCGGGGGAGCGGTCCATGCAGGTGTATTTAAGAGACATTTTGATAGTTCAATGGAGTGAAATGTCTTGGAGAAGTAAGACAACAAAATCCTGAAGACAAAATCTCTTCCTATGTGCGGGAAACTTAACTCAATCTGTTTAATTCCATTTTTAGCTCCTCCATTATATGAAGTCAATTTACTTCACAACAAAAGTTGGAGAGAAGGTGCATTTTGATGAGAAAGGCAATCCAACAGCCGCTTATGACATTGTAAACTGGAAAGTTAATGCAAACGGTAGCCTTGAAGTTCGGACAGTTGGATATTACAACGGATCAGGTCCTCCGGGTAAAGAACTTGTGTTGAACCTACATCAGATTGTCTGGAGCGGTGGTAAGCGTCAGGTATGGTTGTCCATTCAAACTGCCCAATTTTGCCAACAGTTAGATCGTAATTATCCATGTTATAATACCAGGATATTGTATTCAACAGCACAAGTAAAGCATACTTACATACATTGAATTATGGTGTTGAAATACTTAGTGAAGGATTTTATTTCAACCCAGTCATCACGTTGATTCTGTGCATTAATTCTAGAGACTAAATTCTGGAGTACAGTAAAAGGTACATTAATTCCATTCAGTAATATTTTAAAGCAAACTTAAGCTATATAACAAACTTGCAGAAAATATTAAGTCACAAGGTAGACGTCATAATTTAAAAACGAAGCATTGCTAAAGAATTCAAGACTCTCCTGTCCAGTTGTTACTCTTTCCATCACTTCTGTGTTCCCCATGCAGCTGGCTACCCGAGAACCTCTGGTTATGGGCAGTAGTGGCAATTCCACGCTTTAGGATGACAAAGAATGAATTAATCATTCAAAAACAGGGAGATAGAAACAGCCCTGACAGGGCAGAATAGGGACTCTGGTACACGTATAAACTGCTCTCCAAATCTACTAAATTTCTCTTAATTTCAAAGTTCTCAGTTCAAATTTACACTGGTTAATATCTGAATAGTTCTTTTATGAGTATTGAAGTCAGCCTGAACAGTTAAAATGCTCACATAAAAACTAATTAACATGGAAAAAGTTGGGAAGTTTCCATGGAGTTTTTATCTAATGAGGAAAATGAAAGGTTATTTACAGCAAAACGCTGCTTGTAGCATCGGCTTTCCTGCATTGGGTTAAAACGGATGCACCACCATCCCAACACCCACAACACCAGTCAACACTCCGTGACTCCGTGAACACTACCCATTACATATTCAGGAGATTTAACGTGGAGATTTGAGGTGATAGAGTTCTTAACAATGGACTGATGGCGTTTCTTCTATTTAGAACACAGATCATAGAATAATACAACACCGTACGGGTCTTTCTTCTCAGGACGTTAAGCGAACATTTTAACGTAAACCACGATCAATCTACCCTTTAACTTTAGCATAGCCGATAACCTTCCATTCTTATGTTTTGCATTGTGTCTATCTGAGTCTTTTAACTTTCCCTAATATATTAGCAGTTATCACCAATCATGCAGTGCTTTCCATTCGCTTCCCATTCTCTGTGTGAAAATACTACCTATGACTAGCTCTCCACGAAAATGCCCTCCATTTATCTGAAACGGATGATCTGGGGCAAAGGATATAACTTCCCTGAATATTGGGTCTTGATGTCCATTCTATGTATGCCTCTTATAATCTTATACAACTTTATGAAGCCGCCTCTCATCCTTTGTTCCAAAGAGAAAAGCTCTAGTCTGGTCAACCGTTCCTTGAACGGCATGTTTTCTGATCTAGATAGCGTCAAGTTAAGCACGTTTTGCAACAGCTTTGAAGTTTCCGCTTGAAATCTATAATGAGGAGACTGGACATAAACGGAATGTTCCAAATATGATCTCATCAGAATTTTATAGAAATGCAACATGATCTCGCTGCATTTGAAACCAAAACGATAAACAAATGAATAAAAGTGAAAGTTTCAATAAGGCATATTTTGATCTGGATGTCTGTGAAAGTTCCAGCATTTATAGTTCATCCCGAATTGCCCGACAATGGGATTGTGTTTGTAACCATTCCATGGTAAGCCATGTTGATAGCAAAGTACTTGCGTATCAATCTGTCGAAATGGGTGAAAACATCGAATGGGCAGCTTTTTGGTAACAATCGTTAATGTCGGTTTTACTTTTCTAACCTAAATTTGAATACAACATGTATTATGATGGTTATGTTTAAACCCCATCATTGGCTTGTTATCCCAACATTGTAACCGCTTCAGCATTGTCCTACACTATATAACAAAGCTGTATAGAATTACGAAGTGTGTAAGTAGAGGGAATATGCGCTAATCTTTCTAATGGCTGAATGATAAACCACAGAATGACACAGATAAGGTGATGTGGAAATTAGCTAATTATGCTCCTCCTGTGTATTGAACGTGGACGAGCACAATACAATCAATTCATCGTCTTTGAAATGATCTTCGATACGTATCCGACAGCAACTCTGAGAGTTGGAAAGTATAGAAAAGTGAAAACATTCAAGGAATATTAGATGCAGTGTTTGTCGGAACTGGTAAAAAGGTTAAGTTCCAAATGCTGTGTATCTGTAAAAGTAACAGGGTCACAGACTAATTCCACACATTTGGAAGGCAGACGGTACATTCCATTTGCAAATATCAAAATATTGTTTGTGTTTTGCCTTCAAGATTCCCCGGGCAGTCTGTTCTGAAAGTTGTTCCCCTGGCACAAGAAAGATAACCAGGAAAGGACAACCGATTTGCTGTTTTGACTGCAAGTCCTGTGCGGATGGAGAAATAACTAACACTACAGGTGAACGGAAATACATGTTGGAATCTAACATTTACCCTAAGAGATTCCTGAAGCGTCCCCTCAACAATGAAATGGTCACATTTTTTTTTTCACAGACTCCGCAGACTGCATCAGGTGTCCTCCCCTGTACTGGTCCAACGATCGGAAAGATCAATGCATCCAGAAGAAAATAGAGTATCTGGGTTTCACCGAAATCCTGGGCATAGTGTTGGTGTTATTCGCTCTGGTTGGAGTGTGCATGTCTGGACTGACAGCGGGTCTCTTCTTTAAACATCGAGACACACCTCTGGTTAAAGCTAACAACTCTGAGCTGAGCTTCCTCCTTCTATTTGCGCTAGGTTGCTGTTTTTTATGCTCGGTCACATTCATTGGCGAACCGTCACACTGGTCCTGTATGTTACGCCGCACGGCGTTTGGTGTCTCGTTTGTCATGTGTATCGCTTGTGTTCTGGTCAAAACCATTCTGGTGCTGACGGCATTTAAGGCAACACATCCCAGCAGTAACAGGATGAAATGGTTTGGTCAAAGACAGCAGAGGATAAGTGTCTTCCTCCTGGCGTCCGTGCAGGGTTTAATATGTGTGTTTTGGCTGCTCATTGCGCCGCCTTTCCCCGTGATCAACACTAAATATTACCGGGAGAGGATAATTTTAGAATGTGATACAGGATCCTCTGCAGCTTTCTACTTGGCGTCGGGTTATATCGCTCTATTATCGTGCATTTGTTTTGTCCTGGCCTTTCAGGCGCGAAAGCTGCCAGATAACTTCAACGAGGCAAAATGTATAACGTTCAGCATGCTCATCTTTTGTGCGGTTTGGGTCACTTTTATTCCGGCCTCTGTGAGCTCTCCTGGGAAATACACGGTGGCGGTTGAAGTGTTTGCAATCCTGGCCTCCAGTTTTGGATTGCTGCTCTGCATTTTTGCACCGAAATGTTTTATTATTGTAATCACTCCGGAGAGAAACACCAAGAAGCACATTATGGGTAAAGTGGATGAGCGGAAACTTTAAAGGATGCGCATCCATATGTCCAGGCCTTTAACTCTATAGAGTTGCAAAATCATAGAGCAATACGGCACGGATACTGACACTTCGGCCATGGCAGTCCATACACATTTTATTGCCAAACCAGCAAATCGCAAATATCCCCAGATACTGGGCCACTCCATGTACCTGTCCAAGTGTTTTTAAATTATACAATTGTACCTTCTTGTTCTCGTCTTCTGGCATCTAGTTCGATAAACTCACAACTCTCTTTGAAGAAGCTACCACTCAGGTTCCTTTCAATCATTCCCCTCTCACCCAAAATCTATATTCACTAGTTTCGGGCTCTCCTAACATGGGAAGGATTGTTGTCCTTGCCTTTCCTAATTTTAAGCAATTCTATAGGCTCGAGCTGTATTCGCTTACGTGAAAATGAGTAAAGATCTAACTTGGCCAAACTGTCCGTAAGCTCGAGTCCTGGCAACATGCTCGTATTCCTTTTCAGTTTAGCCACAGTTTTGCTATAACAGAGTGACCAATACTGGAGACATTGCTCCAAGTATATCCTCACTAATGAGTTATACAAATGAAACTTAATGTCCCTACTCCGATACGCGGCGCCCTATCTGATGAAGCACAGCGTAATAAATGCCTTTTAACACCATCTGACTGTTATACTTGCGCTGTCAACCTACGAGATACTTGTACCTTTAGTTTCTTCTGTTCCATGTCGCGCTCCATTGCTCTGCCATTCATAGTTTAAGTCCTAGCAGCGGACATAGAACCTACAATTCATCCACTCATTGGACTGAAATTAGTGTTTCAAAATGATAATTTAGGATAAGAAACATGAGTTTATAGTATGGATTTTGTGAACAGTCTGCAATAAATAAACGTAATAACTACAAATGTAATATTTCAATATAATTTGTAATATTTGTGCACTTAGAAAAAACGTAACCATCATCGGCTCAATAATGTATCCACTTGATGTAGTCAGAGTCAGAGTCATTGAGCAACGAGATCTATAACACAGGATTAGGCAATAGTTCCATAGGACGTAGGGACAGAATTATTCCATTCGATCTTCAAGTCGTCTTAAGTCCATTTCCGTGTCTTCTACTCAGAACCATAGGACCACAAGATCATAACGTACAGGAACAGAATACGGCCATTTGTCTGTGTCCTCTGGTCCGTGACTCTCCCACTATAGGAAACATCTGAATCCAGAGATTACAGGCCCAGTGTCATCAAACGCTTTTCATATGACAAGTCGTTCAATCCCGGAATCTTGGTGACTTAACCACCTAAAGACCTTTGAGTTTGCCTCGCAACTTTTTCCTCTGTAACAGCAATGTCACTCATTCCTATTTCCTGACTCCCATGGACGGATTGGTTTAAACCACTGCCAACAATTCCAGCAAACCTGCCCTCAAGGATATTGGTCCCACCTGCACCAGAAGAGGTCCCAGAAGTCCTTGCGCCATTCCAATTCTTCAGACATGCATTTATCCATCACCTCATTCTATTCCTGTCCTCACTGTCATGTTGCGCAGGCAGAAATCCCGATTTGCAGTCCTGCTTCTCAGTTTTCTTCCTGACTCACTGTATTCTGTTTTCAGGATTTCTTCAATTTTTGTACCTATTTTGTTGGTACAAGTATGTATCATCTTCCCTTCTGAGGATTTTGTGGACGCATGCATAAACATCACTGACCCTGGCACCTGTGAGGCAAAGTACCATCCGTGTTTCCTTTACGCGTCCATAACATTGGCTATCTGTGCCCGTGACTATAGAACCACCTCTTACTGCTGCCATCCTCTTTAGTTTTCTGCACTTGTGAACCACGGGGCAAGACTGAGTGCCAGAGGCACGGCCACTGTTGCTTCCCCCAAGTAGGCCCCAAAACAGTGGTGAGATTAGAATACTTATTGCACCTTCACAGCCTCAATCTCTTGCATAAGCTCATCTATCCCGCCCCCACCACCACGCCATGCCTTACGTATTCCTTCATGCCCTAACCAACCAATTTTATTTTTACTTTGATTATCTTGCTATTTACGTTGTGTGAGCTTGCCTTTAGACTACTTCAACCCCTTTGGAACGTATATATCCCCTGCGTTCCGAATTGCCTTAAGAATTTTCAACCATTGCTGCTCAGCAATTATCCCTGTCAGTGTTCGTTTCCAATAATGTTCGGCTAGATACTCTCTCATACCTCCATAATTCCCTTTACTCCACTGTGATAGTGATGCATCCGAGTTTAGGTTCTCCTTCTGAATTTTCAGGGAGTATTCGATCATGTAATGATCACTTTCCCATAATGATCATTTTACCTTAAGCTGTATAATTAACTCACAACAGCAAATCCAGAATAGCTGATCCTTAAGTTGGCTGAACCACGAGCTTGTCTAAAAAGCCATCTCGTAGTCATTCCAGTAACTCCCATCCATGGGATACAGCCCCAACCTGATATTCCCAATCACCTGCATACTAAATCTCCCATAGTTATTAAAACATTGCCATTTTGGCGTGGTTTACATTCTCCACTGTAATTTGTAGACAACCTCCTTACTACTGTTCAGGAGTTGGTATATAACTCCCATCACGGTCGTTTTACCCATGTAGTTCTTTAGCTCTACCGAAAACCATTCAACACCTTCCGACTATTGTCATCTTTCTAATAATTTGATTTCATATTTTACCAACAGAGCCACGCTGCAGCCTCTGCCAACCTGCCTATCCTTTACGTATAATGTTTATCTTTGGACGTGACCAATTATAATCCTCTTTCATCCATGATTCAGAGATGCCTACAATAATATACACGACAATCTAAAACTACGCTACAAATACACCCGCTTTATTCCATAATTTGCGCACGTTGAAATATAACACCGTCAGTCTGTATTCACCCTTTCCTATTTTGTCCGCCTTTTACGTTGCAATTCGTGCTGTGGACTGCACTTAGGACCTATCATCAGCGTCGTTTTGCGCAGAGTCTCAGTGCACATTGTCTTTAATAGTAAACCAACCACCTCATCATCAGCACCTTCACTCCGGTTTCCATCTCTACCAAATTATTTTCATCCCACCCGAATAACTCTCTCTTCCAAACCTGTCCGCAAGGATTTTGGACGCCGTCTAGTTCAGGTGCAACCTCTCCATTTTGTACAGTTCGTACTTTCCTCATGTTCCACTCTAGTCTGTAAATAACGCTGAAGGTCATGTAAAGAGAGACTCCATTCTATAATTAATCACAGATTAGATTGCTCCAAGATAGCTGGAGGCAACTGCAACTTTGTTCTGCATCATTTCACCCTGCACGGCCTTCTTTGTGGCGTTAATCCTTAGATCGAGGCACCAAGTCCAAGACCTGAGATTCTGCTGACAGATGATGCAGAAGATCAGTGCTTTTCCATCCTGTCGTAATAATCCCACAATCTAGTGATTCTTAAAGAATCATTGCTACTGCCTCTACAATCTCTTCAGCCACTTCATTCAGAACCCTGGTTCAGTTGGCCTAACTACCTTCAGATATTTCAGTTTCCCAAGAACCTTCTCCCTCGTAATATCAACATCACACACTGCATGATCATTGACACTATTGAATTTCCACTACGTTGCTCGTGTCTTTTACAGAGAGAATAATGTAATATATTTACTTACTTCGTCTGCTATTTCCCTGTCATTCATTACTACCTCTCAGTATCGTTTTCCTGCTGTCTGATATCCTTTCTTGCCTATCGTTTACACTTTATGCATCTGAAGAAACGCTTGGTATCCTATTTCATGTTATTGTCTTGCATAATTTCGTATTCCATCCCTTTCTTCGTAGTGACATTTTTAGTTGTCTTCTATTAGTTTTAAAAGCTTCCCAGTCCTCCCACTTCTCACCGATTGTTGCTCTATTAAATGCCCTCCCTTTGACTTCAATGTTGCATCTGATTTCTCTTGTTAGCCGGAGTTGTATCATTTTTGCATCATAATACTTCTTTCTATTTGCGATGTATATCCATACCTTACGAATTCCAGCCTTTTCTGCTGTGCCGTCATCACTGACAGTGTTGTTTTCTTGCTAGCTCTGGCCAACCCCTCTTTCATAACTCTCTAATTTCCCTCAACTCTCTGTAATACTGATATATAGGACTTTAGCTTCTCCTTCTCAAATTTTAGGGTGCATTCAATTATACTATGATCTCTTTCCCATAAAGATTCTTTGACCTTAAGGTCTCCAATCAATTCCGGTATTTGCACAACACCCAGCCCAGAAAAACTGATCCTCTAGTGCGCTCAAGCACAAGCTGCTCCAAATAACCATCTCGTACCCATTCTCGAAAATTTCCCCTCTTAAGATCAAGTAGCGACTTAATTTTCCCAATATACCTGCCCTTTTGGTATGCATTTCCTATCTCCCGTAGTATTTTGTGGACAGCATTTTTTTGCTCGGGATTAAACTGCTCACAATACTCCAGGTGCTGTCTGACTAATATCTTGTTAACCTCAGCACCTCATTTTTTGCATATACATATATTCTAGATTCGCGAAATAAATAGTAAGATAGCATTTACTGCTCTGCTCTCCTTCCGGCTCGTGTCCCTTTCCAGGCAACTTTGGCCAGTTCCCTGGTCCTGCCACTGTAATTTCCTTTATTCCTCTGAAATATCGACACATTGGAATTTATATACTCCTCTCAAATTTCAAAGTGAAATCAGATTCAAATCAGATTCCGATTCAGATTCAGTTTATTGTCATTTAGAAACCACAAATGCAATGCAGTTAAAAAATGAGACAACGTTCCCCCAGAATGATATCACAAAAGCACATGACAAAACAGACTACACCAGAAAGTCCACGTAACGTTTGACAATCCCCAATCCAGAGTCCAGAGAGGCTGCTGCGTATTAATACCGCGCTACCATCTGGCGCGTTCCCCAGAAAGGAGCTCCAAATCCACCAGACAAAAACAAGACCAAAAACTAAAGCTACAAGACTTGCACAAAATCACATAATTACAACATATAGTTACAACAGTGCAAACAATAGCATAATTGATAAAAAACAGACTATGGGCACAGTAAAAATAGTCCAAGATGTTAAAGGACTCTAAGTTCAAAATAAATCACCACAGTTTCCACAAGTCCCCAGGGTCCCGACAGGCTCGCCATCCCACGCCGGCGGCAGAAGGGAATACCCCCGCTATGGACTTCCAATGTGCCGCCCGACTCAGCCTTGCAGACGCAGCACACACGGAAAGCGACCTGAGTCCGTCGAAAGGGCCGACGATGAGCAAGGGATGGATACTTGGAGTACAGGAGATCCCGATGGATGTGCCCCTTGAAAACAGGTTCACCCTCTTGGAAGCTGTCGGGACAGAAGACACTGCCAGTCTGAGAGGCGGACAGATCTGCGAATCACAGACTGGCGCTGAAGCAAAGCCGAGGAGACAGACGTCAGGCAGAGCCGTGGTAGTAGGGGACTCCATAGTGAGAGGTACAGAAAGCGGTTTCTGCGGCAACAGGCGGGATTTAAGGATGGTGTGTTGCCTCCCTGGTGCCGGGATCCAGGACGTCACGGACCGATTGCAGGGCATCCTCAAGGGTGAAGATGAAAGCCGGATGTGGTAGCGCATGTCGGCACAAATGACGTCGGGAAGAAGAAGAAAGAAATTCTGCAGCGTGACGTCAGAGAACTCGGAAGAAGGCCGAAAAGCAGGACCTCCAGGGTGGTTATCTCTGGTTTGCTTCCAGTTCCTCGTGCTGCTGAGGGCAGGAACAGGGAAATAGGGAATCTGAATGTGTGGCCGAGGAGCTGGTGCGGGAAGCAGGGATTTAGATTCTTAGACCACTGGGATCTGTTTTGGGGTAAGGATGAATTGTACAAAAGGGACGGGTTGAACCTTATTAGGTGGGGAACCAGCATTCTGGCAGGCAGGTCTGCCACTGTTACACGGGTGTGTTTGTACTAAGTGGGGGGTGGGGGAAGGGGACGAACTGGAAATATAAGGATGCGGTTAAAGGGAAAAAGAGAATAAGAAAAGTTAATAAAGACAGCAGAATTAACAGGGCAGAAAGCTCAGGAAAGTATGGCCAAGTGCAATAGGAATCGATGTGATAGGTGAGGGGAGTAATGGATTAGAAGTATTATGTACGAATGCACGAAGTATAACAAATATAGCGGATGAGCTTGAGGCTGAGTTGGAAATTGGCAAGTATGATGTTGTAGGAATAACAGAGACATGGCTACAAGCGGACCAGGGCTGGGGAATGAATTTTCAAGGGAATATCGAAAGGACAGACAGGTGGGCAGCGGTGGTGGTATGGCTCTGTTGGTGAGGAATGAAATTCAGCCTCTTGCGAGGGGTGAGATAGAATCAGGAGTTGCAGAGTCAGTATGGATAGAACTGAGAAATTGTAAGGGCAAAAAGACCCTAATGGGAGTTATCTACAGGCCCCCCAAACAGTACCCTGGTTATAGGATGCAATCTGATTCAAGAGTTAAAATTGGCATGTTGCAAAGGTAATACTATGTTTGTCATGGGGGATTTCAACATGCAGGTAGACTGGGAAAAGCAGGTTGGTACTGGAACCCAAGAAAGGGAGTTTTTGGAGTGCCTCCGAGATGGATTCTTAGAACAGCTTGTACGGGAGCCTAACAGGGGGAAGGCAATTCTGGATTTAGTGTTGTGTAAGTGTAACATAGCAAAGATGTGCGGGAAGCCAGAGGATTGGAAAACTTTTAAAGAGCAACAGAAGATAACTCAAAAGGCAATACTGGGAGAAAAGGTGAGGTACGAAGGTAAGCTAGCCACTAATATATAGGTGGATATTAAAGGCTTCTGTAAGTATGTGAAAAGGGAAAAATTCGTTTATGCCAAAGCTGGGCCCTGGAAGATAGAATCGGGTGAATTTATTATGGGGAACAAGGTAATGGCAGACGAGTTGAACAGGTACTTTGGATCTGTCTTCACTTCGAAAGACACAAACAATATCCTAGATGTAATAGTGGCCAGTAGACCTAGCGTACCGGAGTAACTGAAGGAAATTCAAATTAGGCAGAAATGGTGTTGGGTAGACTGATGGGACTGAAGGCTGATAAATCCCCAAGGCCTGATGGTCTGCATCCCAGGGTACTTAAGGAGGTGGCTCTAGAGATCGTGAACGTATTGGTAATCATTTGCTAATGTTCTATCGATTCAGACTCAGTTCCTGAGGATTGGAGGTTAGCTAATGTCATCTCAATTTTTAAAAAAGAAGGGAGAGAGAAAAGAGGGAATTATAGACCAATTAGCCTGACTTCAGTGGTAGGGAAGACGCTGGAGTCAAATACAAAAGATTAAATAGCGGCACATTTGGATAGCAATAATAGGATCGGTCCGAGTCAGCATGGATTTACGAAGGGGAAATCATGCCTAACTAATCTTATAGAATTTTTCGAGGATGTAACTATGAAAATGGACAAGGGAGAGCCAGTGGATGTAGTGTACCTGGACTTCCATAAAACCTTTGAAAAGGTCCCACATAGGAAATTAGTGGGCAAATTAGAGCACATGGTATTGGGGGTGGTATACTGACATGGATGGAAAATTGTTTGGCAGCCAGGAAACAAAGAGTAGGGATAACGGGTCCCTTTCGGAATGGCATGCAGTGACTAGTGGGGTACAACAAGGCTCGGTGCTGGGATAGCAGCTATTTACAATATACATTAATGATTTAGATGAAGGGATTAAAAGTAATATTAGCAAATTTGCAGATGACACAAAGCTGGGTGGCAGTGTGAAATGTGAGGAGGAAGTTATGAGAATGCAGGGAGACTTGGACAGGTTGGGTGAGTGGGAAGATGCATGGCAGATACAGTTTAATGTGAATAAATGTCAGGTTATCCACTTTGGTGGAAAGAACAGGAAGGCAGATTACTATCTGAATGGTGACAAGTTAGGAAAAGGGGAAGTACAACGAGATATAGGTGACCTTGTTCAACAGTCACTGAAAGTAAGCATGCAGGTACAGCAGGCAGTGAAGAAAGCTAATGGCCTGTTGGCCTTCATAATAAGAAGGGCTGAGTATAGGAGCAAAGAGGTCCTTCTGCAGTTGTACAGGGCCCCAGTGAGACCACACCTGAAGTATTGTGTGCAGTTTTGGTCTCGAAATTTGAGGAAGCACATTCTTGCTATTGAGGGAGTGCAGCGTAGGTTCACGAGGTTAATTCCCGGGATGGCGGGTCTGTCATATATTGAAAGATTGAAGGGACTGGTCTTGTATACACTGGAATTTAGAGGGATGAGAGGGGATCTGATTGAAACATATAAGATTATTAAGGGATTGGACACGCTAGAGGCAGGAAACATTTTCCCGATGTTGGGGGAGTCCAGAAACAAAGGCCACAGTGTAAGAATAAGGGGTGGGCCATTTAGAACGGAGTTCAGGAAAAACCTTTTCACTTAGAGACCTGTGGATCTGTGGAATGCTCTGCCGCAGAAGGCAGTGGAGACCAATTCTCTGGATGCTTTCAAGAAAGAGCTAGATAGAGCTTTTGAAGATAGCGGAGTCAAGGGATATGGGGAGAAGGCAGGAACGGGGTACTGATTGTGGATGATCAGCCATGATCACATTGAATGGCAGCGCTGGATCGAAGGGCCGAATTGCCTACTCCTGCACCCATTGTCTATTGTCTATTATCTAAGCCTGGCACTCGAAATAATCATTCCTGCCCCTGAGCCACCCAAGTCTCTGTAATGGCCACAACATCATGGCTCTCAGCTCTAAACTCATCCGCTTTGTTCATAATGCAGTCCTCTTTGTATTAAAATAGACCCTTCTCAAACCATCGGTCTGCGCACGCCCCTTCTCTTTCACCTGCCTATCCTCCCTCTCGCATTTCTTCAAGCTTTCTCTGCTTGAGAGCTAACCGCCTCTTCCGCTGTCTCCTCAGTTCGGTTCCAATGCCCCACCAATTCTAGTTTAAACTCTCCGCAATAGCCTTAGCAAACCTATAACTTATATGGCTTAGCGAAATTATAAACAACGACTTGCCCTACACAGCCATCTGTAGCAACGAATTCCAGAATCTCACCATCCTTTGTCTTAAGAAATTCCTCTTTAAAACTTTTCGATAGGGACTTCCTTATATTCTGACGCCGTGCTCTCAGGCCCTAGCCTGCCCACTGTTGGAAATGTCCTCTCAGCTTCCATTCTATCTAGGCATTTACATATTCTGTATTATATTTAGGTTCAATGAACCCCTCCGCATCACGGTTTCCTCTAAGCTGTGTGGGTGCGTTGTCCCGCAGTAACTGAAATATTCCCACATAAATAACCTTTGTTACAGCACGTTCGGGTAAACAGGCGATGCTGAATTCGAAGAACATTGTTTGGAGCGGCATTAGGCAAGAGCTGTTGTAAGATGTCGAAACTTTCTAATTTTATTTGATGCCTCAGTTACTGCAGTATAATCATATCCATCAGTATTATGTGAATTGCAAAGGTATCTCAGAAAGAAATGATTAAAGTAATTAATATTACTTAAAATAACTGATTCACCCATACATTGTTAATTTTACATCTATATTATAGTTAGGATGTGGAAGGGTAGTTTCTTATATAGTAAGATACAGTATCGAAATAGAGCCTTCGACCCATCCAGTACATGCTAGCCATCAAGCACCCATTATGAATTATTGGAAACAGGAGAGAATTGCTTCCAATAAAAAATACAGGGGTTGTATGATGATTTATATGTCATAAAACAATCTTGAAATGCATTGAAAATTTTGATAACTTGGCACATGAGGGACTTTGCTGGCTGTCCGATTTTCCGGACTGTTGTACGTGTTTCTGCTAATAAACTGAAAGACGTTATTTAGACGACACATTGTGTTTTCATTCATTTTTCCCATGAATGATAAATGTTTAAGTGATCTCTAGGAAGCAGCACATTGCTGAATTAATCTAGCAAACAGAGGGTTCCCAATAGTGGAATGTAGTTTGGAATCGGTGCCTCAGCGAGGGAGAAGGAAGTATAAGGTTTAGCGATCCAGTAAATGGAACGGTGAATGACAGACGTCAACAGGTGAGTGAGATATCAGACTATCAGATTTTCAAAGGGAGATAGAATGAATTTCCTTTTGCTTATAGTTCCATGAACCTTGACATGAGACATGAATCAGCTTTAAGGATCATGGGTGAATTTTACTATTAATATTTACATGCACTGTATTGGAAATTTGCTGTAGTGTGTTGGTCTGGGTGGGACATGCATAAAATACCTCTAACATTGAACAAATACATATAATAAAATATGAAAAATAAAGTTAACCGTTAAATAAGCATATATAATAAAATGTGCATAAACTATAAATACCAGCAAGTATTTGTAATGTAAACAGCATTATAAAAAGTGGTTAAAGTGTTTACAGTGCAATGCAATGACAGAGTGGTTAGGGTAAGGGTTAGGGTTTGCCATCCTGAAGGTGTGGCAACCTAAAATGGCTGATCAGATTAACTGTCTGCCGAAAGAAAACTTTCAGATGACATGTTTTAATGTCCCTATAGTACTTTTTAGGAGGGAGCTTTGGGGAAAACGCACTTCCTGAACAGTGATATAATTCATCGTGTAATGCAGACAGTGGAGAGCTGAGTACAATAATAAATGTGGTGAGATATTGTTTCAAAGATATGTGCATCACATTTCAGTTGCTGCCTCCATTTAGTCATCTATCTCTACTTCCACCATTAAGATTGTGATCAGCTGAGAAGCGCAGATGAGAGAAGTCTAGGGATTATTGTAACATGGGAGAACACGGGATCAATGGCCAATGCAGACTCCTGGAGAACCAGAATTCCGTAAATGGGTTGTTTAGGGGCTTGAATTTATGTCCGGCGCTGAAATGCGACAAATATCCATACATTGATGTGTTTCTTATCTGCACTGCAAAATGTTACGTTTCAAACATCTTTGCACGAACCCGAACTCTGGAGCCATTGAGTTCAAAAGCCAGGAGGTTACGTTGAAGCTTTATAAATCTCTATTTACATTTCATCAAGAATATTGCATGCAGATCTGGTCGCCCGATTATCAAAAAAGTGTTGACGCTCAGTGAAAAAAAAAGCCTGATTGTAATTGCATTGTATATACCCTCAAAATTCAAATCTACCCCCCACCCCACTTCTCCTACGCTTCACGGAATATAGTCTGCACTTATTCAACCTTATGTAAGACCGGGCAACATCCTTTTTAACTTTCTTAGTACTCTTTTCAATTTTGTCAATATATTTCCTGTAAGTAGGTGACCAGAACTACACGAGGTGCTTGAAATTCAGCCCTACCAAAAACTAAAACAACTTCAACATAACTTGTACTCAAAACATTATTGATGAAGGCTGATGTACCAACAGCTCTATTCACTACACTATTGTCTATTGTCTATTGACTGTACTTTTTTGACCAAACCGCTATGTAGAGCTTTATGAGAGACCTTTCCAATATTCACGTAAACAATTTTACTGCCTTCCGAACATCAATCTCTAGGTAACCTCGTTAAAAACACTATAAACATACAATACTGTGCAAAATTTTCAAGAGCGCGCGCGCACGCACGCACACGCACACACACACACACACACACACACACACACACACACACACACACACACACACACACACACACACACACACACACACACACACACACACACACACATATAAAATGATGCCTACGATATTTGCACAGTACTACAGTAATTTTTTGTATTACAGTGCACTGCTTACGCAACCACAGCTAAGATATAATTTTATGACACATGTAAGTGATAATAAACCAGATTCTGATATGGACTTAGTTTTTGGTTTTTCTTTACATTTTTTGAGTATTAGAGAGCATACCGGTAGGTTAGTATTTTGCACTGGGTGTCGGATGTAAGAAACCTGGGAATCTTCCAGTCTCCCAGATGGCCACATCTGCACCGGGTGCACCGAGCTGCAGCTCCTGAGAGACGTATTAGGGATCTGGAGCTGTGGTTCGATGACCTACAGTTTATTGAGGAATGTGAATAGGAGATTGAGTGGAGCTATAGGGAGTTAATCACCCCGAGGCTTCAGGAGTTAGATAAGTGGGTGACGGTCAGGGAAGCGAGAGGAAGAGCTCAGATAGTAGAGAGCACCCCTGAAGCCATCCCTCTCAGTAATCGTTATCTCGTTTTGTATGCGGTTGAGGGGGATGACCTGTCAGAGGATGACCAGCGCGATCGGGTCTCTGGCACTAAGCCTAGTTTCGTGATGCAGTAAGAGAAAGAGAAAGATAAGAAATGCGGTAGTCATAGTGGATTCCATGGCGAAGGGAACAGACAGGAGGTTCTGACGGCTTGATAGCGATACCCGCATGGTGTGTTGCCTCCCAGGTGCCAGGGTACGGGATGTCTCGGATTGGGTGCAGAGTATTCTGGAGGGAGAGGGTGGCCTGCCAGCAGTCTTGGTATACGTTGCTACCAAAGAGGTCGGTGGTAAAAGGGGGGAGTTCGTGAAGAGAGTATTAAGGGAGTTCGGTAGGAAACAGAAAGACAGGATCTCTAGGGTAGTAATATCCGGATTACTGCCTGTGCCAGGTGCTAGCGTATGCAAGAATAGCATGATCAGGCGTATTAATGTGTGGCTGAGAGTCTGATGCAGGGGCTGGGCTTCAGATTCCTAGACTATTGGGGCCTCTTCTGGGAGCTGAATGACCTGAACAAAAAGGACGGGTTACACCTGCACTCAAGGAGATACAATATCCTAGGGGGCACTACCCCGCTAGGTAAATGACAAAGAGGTAAATAGCAATAAGTCATAGATAGTGTGCAACAGAGATTATAGAAATAACAGGCAGGAGATGAGACTTAATCAAATCCAGTGGCAGGAGTTACAAGGAAATAGCGGCGTGGTGCAGTTAAACAGAAAGCAACAAATACTGCATGAGAGTGTTATATTTGAATGCACGCAGCATAAGGAATAACATGGACGATCCAGAAATTCAGCTGCAGATTGGTAAATGTGGCGTTGTAGCCATCTCTGAAACTTGACTAAAGGATAGCTGCCACTGGGACCTGAACATCCAAGTATGGTACGGTATATGACAATGATTGGCTAGCTGGCAGAAGGGGTGGTGTGGCTCTCTGTATAAGAAATTATTTTAAATCATTGGAAAGAGATGACACAGGATTGGAAGGTGTAGATTCTCTATAGGTGGAGTTTGGAAATGTCAAGGACACTAATGGCAGTTGTATATAGAGCTCCAAACAACAGCCGGGATGTGGAATACAAATTACAGCAGGAGGGAGAAAAGGCGTGCCAGAAGGGCAATGTCATGGTAATCACTGGGGATTTTAACATGAAAGTGGATTCGGAAAACCAGGTCAGTTCTGGACCTCAAGAGAGAATTAGTAGAATATCTAAGGGATGGCTTTTTAGAACGGCTTGTTGAGCCCACTGGGTGATCGGCTGAGCTGGATTGGGTGTTGTGCAATGATCCGGAGTTGATATTGAAGTTTAAGAGGGAACAAAATCAAATCCAATGTGTCGGTATTTCAGTGGCATTAAGGAAATTACAATGGCATGAGAGGGGAACTGGCCGAAGTTGACTGGAAAGGGCCATTTGCAGTAAGCACAGGCGAGATGCCATGGCTGGAGCTTCTGCGAAAAATGAGGGAAGTGCATGACAGATATATTCCAAATAGGAAGAATATTTCAAAAGGGAAGGACACTACCATGGCTGACAAGTGAAATCAGAGCCAAAGTAAAAGCAAAAAAGAGGGCATACATGGAAGCCAGAGATAGTGGAAAGATGGAGGATCTGGGAGCTTTTAAAAACTTGCAGAAGGAAACTGAAATGGTTATTAGGTGATGAATTATGCGAAGAAGCTGGCAATTAGTATCAAAGAAGAATCTAAAAGCTTGTATAAAGGGTAAACGCTTATATAAAGTGTAAAAAAGTGTCGAGGGTAGACATCCGACCAATACAAAATGACGCTGGAGATATTGTACGAGCCTACAAAGTACTCAACACATCTTCAAGGAGCGGTGTCTCTGAAAGGCAGCGTCCATTATTAAGAAGCCCTAGGAGCCAGGTCATGCCCTTTTCTCACTGTTGTCGTCAGGACGTACAGAAGTCTGAAGGCCCACACTCAGTGATTCGGGAAAAGCTTCTTCCCCTCTGCTATCAGATTCCTAAATGGACATGGAACCCGTGAATACAACCTCCCTTTTTAACATATATTATTTCTATTTGGCACGACGTAATAAAACTAATAATAAATTAATCAGTCAATTACGGTGTATTCAATATACATACACCGTAATTGACTGATTAATTTATTATTAGTTTTATTTTCTTCTTGTATTACATTGAACTGCTGCTGCTAATGTAAAAAATCTGACGACACATGCCGCTGATAATAAACCTGATTCTGATTCTGAAAGGCACCATAAAGCCAATCTGAGCGCATCAGCTCGGTTGAGGACCCAACGGACGCCAAGTGACTGCCGGGAAACGTAAGTGTGCTCAACACAATTTCACCTTACAGTTATGTAGAAATAAAGACTGAAATCAAACCAAACTGACTCTGATCAAATGAAACAAAGCGGAGGGAAGCCACAGGTTAACTATTGGGAAGACAAGCAAGTGCGTATACTCGACAGCAGAATGCCAACGCAATGTTTGTGTAGGAGTGAATGCGCATGTGTAATGAGTGCATTTACCTTGAGATTTGGGCTCAGGTAAAGATTAGGTTGCTTTGTTCCAGGTCTCCTTGTGCTAACAGTGTCCCGGAGCCTACGTCTGCGGCACCCACCTAGAAAAGAAACCGTCTGTCCAAATCTGGGCTCCGAAGGACAGCTGAAGAACACGTGTGGACTGAAGGGCTTGGAAACCGTTTCCATGCCCAATTTTCCACGTCACAGGGTTGCTAATCATATGTGTGGCCAGAGTGGCGAATTCGGGAGGTTACCGGCGACACTACCCTACCAGACCCAGGGAGGACTTCACTTCCTTTTGGTGTGAGGTTCAGGGCTGTTAGGGTTCGCTTCCATTAAGTCCACGTGTGCTCGAACCTTTCTATGTCCCAGCTGGTAGCCAAGTTATTTAATTTCCATTTTTGCCCACTTACGATTTTGTCGATTGAGGGTGAGGGAACATGAATTCCCTCAGGAGTGTACGCGGATGGTCCAGGTGCTTCGACCACACCTGACTGCAGTACACCACGCCATCTAGGTAGGCCACCATGTAGTCCTCACAGCCATGGAGCACCCGATATATGAACCATTGGAAGGAGGCTGAGGCACCATCAAGACCAAAGGCAAACTAGTGAACTGAAGCAGGCCCAGAGGTGTGCAAATGGCAGTGGGCGGTTTTATTAGCCATCCAGGGGAAACTGCTGGTAGCCTTTGCAACGATCCAGTGTAGTGGTGGGGTCTGCCGGTCCAATTCTTTCCAGCAGGTCATCAATGCGGGGCATAGGATAAACATAAAGAAAATAAATGACATTCAACTTCTGGACATTCAGCGCATCTCAAGGTGGCTTCTTCGGGATGGTAACGTTAGGATTACTACAGTCACTATTTGAAGGCTGGATGACAGTCAGCTTCTGCGTGGTCCGAATCTTTACACCTACTCATAATCTTAGACTTGCTGATGTTTTCACTTACACGATTTTTCTCCTCTTGCAAACTGACTGTTTGTCTGTCTTTGTTTATGTATAATTTTTCATAAGTTCTATGGTACTGATTTATTTTCCAGTGCGGGCAGAATAGCAATCTGGAAGTGGTATATTGCAATATAGAATAAGGTTGATAATAAAGTTTACTTTGACATGGGCTTTTGACTGTGAAACTACACTGTGAACCTCTGAGTTGTTTGAATCAATGGTGTTAAAGTCATTGTTATGTGTTATTGTTGCTGTATTTAATTAGCAACATGAATTTGCCTTGCAGCTCAAATGATCACTTAGCAACTCGCACATGCGATTTATCACAGTGTCACAAAATAGTTGTATTCATTCGGGACGTTCGTTATTTTCTAGAGGCACAGATTTCTATTGAGAATATCTTCTTCCCTATTTAAAATCGGACTCGTGTTTAGCATCAGTATTAGTTCAGAAGAAGACGTATTCGATAGTCGCCATCTTTCTTCCTGCAATGTTTCAGTTCGTTTTCGTAGTCCTGGTAGGATCGGCTTTTCCACTGGGTTTGGATGCGCTAAACTGTAGGCTTTGGGAAAGAATCCAACTGCCCAACATATCTAAGGGTGGTGACATTGTACTTGGGGGTATATTTTCTGTGCACTTAAACAGTTTCCAGCAGATAAATTCATTCACCAAACGGACAGAAGAAAAGAGATGTAAAAGGTTAGTTAATTATCTGATTGGTTGTGGCCTTGATAAATCGCTCTGTTTTATTCTTTCAAGAAGTAAATTTACGATGAAATTTTACAGAGTATTTTTCTTATTTGTTTTGTGACCTTTGAACTAATCTTACGTTGCGGGATATCGGCGATGATAAGAATTTTTCTACCCATTAATGTTAATGCTGTCACCAATACATTCAGTGACCACATTATTACGTAACTCCTGTACGGAACAAGGTGGACACTGAGTGCTTGGCTGAGGTCTTCTGCTGCCGTAGCCTATCCACTTCCAGGTTTGACGTGTTGTGAGTTCACAGATATCCATCTGCACGGCATCTCTTAACTGCTGGGCATCTGAGTTACTCTCGCCTTCTGGTCAGTTTGTACCAGTCTGGTAATTCTCCTCTATGTTGTCTTATCAACAAGGTGTTTTCACTCATAGGACTGCCTCACTCCAGGTTTTATTTTGTTCATCGCACCATTCACTGTAACTGTACAGAGTTTTGTGCGTGAAATAGGAATTCCGCTGATTGTGGGATACTCACACTACCCTATGTGGCATCAACAATCATTTCACTGTCAAAGTCACCTAGTTCATATTTTCCTCCATTCTGATGTGTGGCTTGAAGAACAACTTTAAACGCTTGACAATATCTGCATGCTTTTATGCATTGAATTGCTGCCAAGTGATCAGCATTAACAAGCAGGTGTGCAGTTGTTCCTAAGGAGTTAATCAATGACGACGGATTCAGATGGTTTAGTGAATGTGTTGTGGGACAAGGAAACCTGAATATTGTCGATTAAATCAAATATAAAGGAACCATTATATGTAGTTGTAACAGTAATCAGTAATAATTTAGCAATACAAAGCATCTGAATGACTGGAATTTTCAAGGGATAGACGTACTATTCTGACATTTATCTGACCTGAAACCAACGCCGACATGTTCAATAATCAAATGTTAAGTCCTGTTGCATCAAACGTTGGAGACTCAGATTCTCAGATTCATATGAAACAAAGGATGAGGTGAAAACTCGGACCATCGAGATTTAAGGATAACATCTGTAGAAGTGACGGAAGTTGGAGAATTCTTGTTGACTTCTGCCGAGGTGGCGGCAGAGACGTGTGTGAGCGGGAGGGACAAAGGGACAATTACCCACTGAAGTACGGTATTAACACCGGGTGGTGCTAGGTCGAACAATCCTAATGAAACGAGCAAAGCAAAACAAAACCCATTGTTTGCCATCCGAATCCATTATGACTGGTTCGATTTGGCATTATTAAAACATAGCATGGATATAGTACCAGAAATGATCCACAACATACATAGATAATTTTAAATAATCGTTTTTTTATTGATACAGGAGCGTTTTTAAGCGTTTATTGAAAGGAATATATCTAGCAAAACAAAAGAATACTCTCTGTCTCCATGTCGGTATATATAACTATAATAACCCAATTCCAATTTCAAATCCAACCTGTGGTGATTTTCAGTTTTGATTTAAGGGGATTCCGCCTGTTACAGACCATGATTTTTACAATTGAGGAAATAAACAGAGACGAGAGTCTTCTTCCGAACATCACACTGGGTTACAGGATACACGATGACTGCAACACCCCCGAGATTGCGGCAGAGGTTGCTCTGGCACTGGTGAATGGGCAGGAGGAAACATACGTGGATCAAGCGTGTGACGGGCCGCTCAACATCTCCGGGATCGTTGGTAGCGATGGGTCCTCGGCGTCCATCGCCATTGCAAGGACAACCGGACCGTTTCGAATACCACTGGTAAGATTTGGTTAAAAATTATAGTGGCCACAATTACACAAAAGGAACCAACTTTATTTTAATATCTACAGCACCAGTGAATAGGTTTATCACTGAATTCGTCTAATGTTTGAACGTATCTTCATTCTAGCTCATGTACAATATTTCACCCTGTCACACCCGCACATTAACCCACACACTAACTATCTGATTGAATGCAGGTCAGCTACTTTTCCACGTGTGTATGTCTCAGCGATAAGAACGAATATCCAACATTTCATCGAACTATCCCAAGTGACGAGCATCAGTCCAAGGCACTGGTGCATCTTGTTCAGAAGTTTGGATGGACCTGGATTGGAACCGTTAACAGCAACAATGACTATGGTAACTCGGGGATGAGAGCCTTCGTCGAAGTTGCTGAGGAATTTGGGCTTTGCATTGCCTTCTCTGAATCATTTCACAGAACAGACTCTCCAGAGAAGATCACCAGGATTGTACAAGTGATAAAGGAAGCGACCACAAAAGTCGTGGTGGCCTTTGCCGGACTTGGCGAAATGCGCCTTTTATTTGCGGAGGTTCTACGGCAAAACCTCAGCGATGTGCAGTGGGTGGGCAGTGAGGGGTGGATTACAGCAGACTTGGTGGTTGTAGATAGTGGCCGGCGCTTCCTTACCGGGGCAATCGGAACTGCTGTGCGTGCGCAGGAAATTCCAGGGTTGCAGGATTTCCTTCTCACGATCCATCCTTCCCGATTTCCCGGTAATCCATTAGTGATGACGTTTTGGGAAACCACATTCGGGTGTACTTCTAGCTTCCATAACGGGACCAATGAGGTTGGTTCAATTGGCCGGCTCCCACGGTGTAGCGGAAATGAGAGTCTGCTTCAAGTCGACAACGCCTACACCGACCTGACCATGGACGGGAACTCTTACATTGTATATAAAGCAGTCTACGCGTTTGCTCATGCGTTTCACGATATGCTTTCATGTGAAAGCGGCAAAGGGCCATTCCCGAACAAAACTTGTGCACGTCTTTCAACCTTTAAACCGTGGCAGGTAGGGAACGTATTACCTTGCACTTCAAACTTTTTATTGTAGACATCTTTCAATATAGCTATTGCAGTTTTGATATTCAGACCAGGGTATTACTTATTCCGTAACTAGCAGGGCACTGAAGGTCAGAAAGATATACCTTGATGTACAAATGCACATTTCGCCAATAGTGGCCGCGCAAGTCGGCAGTGAGCATGAGTTACAGGAAAAATTTGGATTTGCATACCTTATAGTGTTGGAGAATTAGGAGGGAATTCATCGAACTCTACGAAATCATGAGGGACATAGATAAAGTGGACTGCATTAGTTTGTTCCCAAGGTTTAGTGAGCCCAAAATTAGACGGCAAATACAGACCAGGAGAGAAGAGATTTGAAAGTGACGGGAAAGACATGTTTACAAAGAGGGTACCGATATCTGGAATGTGTTGCCAGCGGAAGTGGTCCAGGCAGGTGTAATTAAGACAGATTTGGATAGTTCTATAGAGTGAAATATGTTGGAGAAGCATAGCAACAAAATCTTGAAGACAAAATCTCTTAAGTGCAGGAACCTTAATGCAATTTTTGAAGTCTATTTTTTAGCTCCTCCATTACATGAAGTCAATTTACTTCACCACAAAAGTTGGAGAGAATGTGCATTTTGATGAGAAAGGCAATCCAACAGCCGCTTATGACATTGTAAACTGGAAAATTACTGCAAACGGCAGCCTTGAAGTTCAGACAGTTGGATATTACAACGGATCACGTCCTCCGGGTAAAGAACTTGTGCTGAACCTACATGAGATTGTTTGGAGCGGTGGTAAACGTCAGGTATGGCTGTCCTTTGAAAGTGACCAATTTTGTTAGCAGTTCAATCGTAATAATCCATTTTATAATACTAAGTTATTGTAATCAACATTGTAACGTATACTTGCATACATTGAATTATGGCACTAAAATACTTAGTCAAGGGACAGGGAGTCCATTTCAACCCAGGCATCACATTGACGGTGTGGATTAATACAAGAGTCTAAATTCTGGAGTACAGCAACCGTAATGACATTAATACCATTAAGTAATATTTTATAGACAACTTAAGCTATATAACAAGCTTGCAGTAAATATTAAGTCACAATGTAGACGTCATAATATTAAAACGAAGCATTGCTGAAGAATTCAAGACGTTCCAGTCCAGTTGTTACTCTTGGCATCACTTCCGAGTTCCCTATGCAGCTGGCTATCCGAGAACCTCTGGTTGTGGGCAGTAGCGGTAATTCCATACTTTTGGAAGACATGAAATGAATTAATCATTCGAACTCAGAGAGATAGAAACAGCTCTGATGCGGCAGAATGGGGACCCCGGTGCACGTACAAACTGCCCTCCAAATCTGCTAAACTTAGCTCCTCTTATCTTCACAGTCCTCAGTTCAAATTAACACTGGTTAATATTTGAATAGTACTTTTATAAATATTGAAGTCACCATGAGCAGTTAAAATGTTCACATAAAAACTAATTAACATGGAAAAAGTTTGGACGTTTCGGTGGGGTTTTCATCTGGTGAGGAAAATGAATGGTAATTTCCAGCAACAGACTGCCTGTAGCATCGGCTAACCTAAAATGGATTAAAACGGATGCACCACGACCACACCGCCCACCACACCAGTTAATATTGCGTGAACAATTCTCATTACATATAGAGGTGAATTTACATGGATATTTGTGGTAATGGAGTTCTTAACAATGGTCAGATGGCATTTCTGCTACTTAGAACATAGAACGTAGAGCAATAGAACACCGTAAAGGTCTCTCTTCTCACGACGTTGTGCAAACAGTTTAACGTAAACCACGATCAATCTGCCCTTGACTTTATAATAGCTAATAACCGTCAAATCTTATTTCGCTAATGTGTCTGTCTGAGTCTTTTAACTTTCTCTAATATATCAGTAGTTATCACCAATCATGCAATGTTTTCCATTCATTTACCAGTCTCTGTGTGAAAAAAAAACACATGAATATCTCTCCACGAAACTGTCCTCCATTTATCAAAAACGGATGATCTCTGCTAAAGGACATTGCTTCCCAGGATATAGGGGCTTGATGTCCATTCTATCTATGGCTCTTATAATCTTATATAGCTCTATTAAGTCGGCTCTCATCCTTCGCTCCAAAGAGAAAAGCTCTAGCATGGTCAATCGGTCCGCGTAAGGCATGTTTTCTGATTTGGATAGTGTCAAGTAAAGCTCGTTTTACACCTGCTTGAAAACTTCCGCTGGAAATCCATAATGAGGAGACCGAACATGAACGCAATGTCCAGATGTGATCTCATCAGAATTTTATATGTAACACTCAGGTTCGGTTAGTTGCTTCATCTCGGGGAAGGCAGCATCCTGTCCAGCCAAACTTGAGAAATCTCGTTTGAGTAGATTCTGCGTGATGTGTTCCCCTGTTACAATGCAGTACCACGAAATAACGAACAGTACACAATATGCAATTAAACGATTGAACTTTATTATTCTTAATTTGATTATAGGTTAGTAAAGAAACAAAAAAGATATAGGCCAATTCTCATGAAACAGTCGTAAGGTGGAACGGTGGAGCTTACCGTTTCCCCATCTGTTCGTTCTCCATCGATTTTCCTCCTGGGAGTGGATTTCCGACCCCATTCCATGTCCACTCCTTCCTGCTGACTACAACTTCCCCGTTCTGGCATCTTCTCTCATCCGAACAAAAGGCCGCAAAGCCCTCGCAAGGGCACACACGATAGAAAAACATCTCTCCAGCGCACATTCCAAAGTCCCCCGTTATCTCTACTCATAAGCCATACACTGCTGCTACAGAGAAAACATTACATGGCATGAAACATTACAACAAGATAGATAAAGAAATGCAACATTACCTCGCTGCTCTTGAAATCTTGAAAAAAATAGTAAAAGTGAAAGTTAAATAAGGCATATTTTGATCTGTATATGTGTGAAAGTTCCAGCATTTATAGTTCATCCTTATATACCCGAGAACGGGATCGGGTGTTTAACCATTTTATGGTAAGCCATGTCGGTAGCTACGGACTCGGCTTATCAATATATCGAAATAGATGAAAATACAGAATGGCCGCTATACGTTTTGGTGACAATTGTTCATTGCTGTTTTAAAATTTCACCCTAACTTTAAATTCATCCTGTATTACGATGGTTATGTTTAATCCCCATCACTGTTTTGTTTTCCCAACATTGTAGAAGCAGCAACATGTCCTACACTATATCACAAAGCATTTGTTACAGCTGTGTACAATTCTGAAGTGTGTAAGTACAGGGAATATGCACTAATCTTTCCAAAGACTGAATGATCAACAACAAAACGGCACAGATAAGGTGATGAGGAAATTAGCAAATTATGCTCTTCCTCTGTATTGATCGTGGAAGAGCACAATGCAAACAGTTCATCGTCTTTGAAGCGATCTGCGATTCGTATCCAATAGCAACTCTAAAATTTGTAAAGAAGAGAAAAGCGAAAACATTCAAGGAACATTAGATGTAGTGTTTGTTGGAACTGTTAATCAGGTTAAATATCCAATACTTTGTATCTGTAAAAGTAATAGGGTCACAGACTAATTCCACACTTTTGAACGGCAGTCAGTACATTCCACATGCAAATAACCAAATATTATCTGCGTTTTTCGTTCAAGATTCCCCGGGCAGTCTGTTCTGAAAGTTGTTCCCCTGGTACAAGAAAGATAGCCAGGAAAGGACAACCAATTTGCTGTTTTGACTGCAAGTCCTGTGCGGATGGAGAAATTACTAACACTACAGGTGAGCGGATATACATGTTGGAATCTAACATTTACCCAAAGTGATTCCTCAAGCGTCCCCTCAATAATGGAATGGTCGCTTTTGTTTTTCATAGACTCCGCAGACTGCATGAAGTGTCCTCCCCTGTACTGGTCCAACGATCAGAAAGATCAATGCATCCCGAAGAAAATAGAGTATCTGGGTTTTACCGAAATCCTAGGCATGGTTTTGGTGTTACTCGCTCTGGTTGGAGTGTGCATGTCAGGACTGACAGCGGGTTTCTTCTTTAGACATCGAGAGACACCTCTGGTTAAAGCTAACAACTCTGAGCTGAGCTTCCTCCTTCTATTTGCGTTAAGCTGCTGTTTTTTATGCTCGGTCTCATTCATTGGCGAACCGTCACATTGGTCCTGTATGTTACGCCGCACGGCGTTTGGTGTCTCGTTTGTCATGTGTATCTCTTGTGTTTTAGTCAAAACCATTCTGGTGCTGACGGCATTTAAGGCAACACATCCCAGCAGTAAAAGGATGAAATGGTTTGGTCAAAAACAGCAGAGGATAAGTGTCTTCCTCCTGGCGTCCGTGCAGGGTTTAATATGTGTGCTTTGGCTGCTCATTGCGCCGCCTTTCCCCGTGATCAGCACTAAATATTACCGGGAGAGGATAATTTTAGAATGTGATACAGGGTCCTCTGCAGCCTTCTACTTGGCGTCGGGTTATATCGCCCTGTTATCGTGCATTTGTTTTGTCTTGGCCTTTCTCGCACGGAAGCTGCCAGATAACTTTAACGAGGCAAAATGTATAACGTTCAGTATGCTCATCTTTTGTGCGGTTTGGGTCACTTTTATTCCGGCCTCTGTGAGTTCTCCTGGGAAATACACGGTGGCGGTTGAAGTGTTTGCCATCCTGGCGTCCAGTTTTGGATTGCTGCTCTGCATTTTTGCACCGAAGTGTTTTATTATTGTAATCACTCCGGAGAGAAACACCAAGAAGCACATTATGGGTAAAGTAGATGAGAGGAATCTTTAAAGGTGCGTATCGATATGTCCTGGCCTTTAACACCATAGAGTCGCTGATTCACAGAGCAATACGGCACCCATGCAGACCCTTCGGCCATGGCCGTCCATACACGTCTTATTGTCAACCCAGCTGATCTCAAATGCCTGCGTTCGACCTGATCCCCAGATACTGCACCACTCCATGTAGCTCTCCAAATGTTGTTAAATTATACCATTGTATCTTCTTATTCTCGTCTTCTGGCATCCAGTTCGATAAACTCACAACAGTCTCTGTGAAGAAGTTTTCCCCTCAGGTTTCTTTCAATTATTCCCTTCTCAACCGAAATCTATGTCCACTAAGTTTGGGCTGTCCTAACATTAGGAAGGATTGCTGTTCATGCCTTTCATAATTTTAAGCAATTCTATAAGGTTGAGCTCCCTTCGCTTCCGTAACGGAAAGTAAAGACCTAACCTGGGCAAACTATCCCTAAACTAGGATATCTATGTCCTGGCAATATTCTTTCTTTTCAGTTTAACACTGTTTTGCTATAACAGAGTGACCAATACTCGAGAAATAGCTCCAAGTATGGCCTCACGAATGACTTATACCAATGAAACGTAATGTCTCTACTCGGGCGCCCTATCTGATGAAGGACATCGTAACAAATACCTTTTATTACCATCCGACTGTATATCCCTCTACAATCAACCAACTACACACTAGTACCTTTAGGTTCCTGTGCTCCATGTCCCGCGCCAATGCTCTACCTTTTCGTTGTTTAAGTCCTACATTGATGTTACTTTCTCAGATTTATTTGTATTGAAATAATGCATTAATGTTCCGCTGCAGCAATGAACACAGAACTTACAATCCATGTATTTATTGGACTGAATTAAATGTTTTAATATGAATTTTATGGTACTTTAGGATTATAAACCTTGAGTTAATGTACAGATTTATTGAACGGTCTGCAACCAATAAACGTAATGGGTAAAAATGTAATATTTCAATACTCTAATTTGTGCACTTCATGTATTTCATAGAAAAAACGTAACCATCATCGGCTCAGTATTGTATGCAGCTGGTGCTGTCAGAGTCAGAGTCATTGAGTCTGCGAGTTCTATAGCACAGAAAAAGGCCACAGGTCCTTGAGACGTAAGGACAGAATTAAGCCATTCGACCTGTCGAATATGTTTCGCCATTCCTTCAAGCTGTCTTAGACCCTTTCTGGTGCCTTCTGCCCAGAACCATAAGATCACAAGGCTATAACATACGGGAACAGAATATGACCACTTCTCCGTGTCCGCTGGTCCGAGATTTTTCCACCATAGGAAACATCTAAATCCAGAGATTACAGGTCCAGAGCTATTAAATGCTTTTCATATGACAATCCCTTCAATTCTGGAATCACTTAGTAAACCTTTGAAATCTCTCCAGTGCCAGCACACACCTTTGATGCCCTGGCTAATCCAGAGCACATCTATCTCTGCCTTAAAATCCCCGATGTCTAGGCCTCCACAGCCGCTCGCGACAACAAATTACACATTAGACTAAATCAATTTCTGCGAATCTCTTTTCTAAATGGAAGTCCTTCAATCCAGAAGTCGTTCACTGTTGTCCTAGACTCTCTACCACTGGAAATAACTTTGCTATATCTAATCTGTTCAGGCCTTTTGACATTCGGAGCGCTTCAATTAGATACCCCCTCATTCTCCTGAACTCCGGGGAATACAGCCCCAGAGTTGCCAGACAGTAACCCTTTCAGTGCTGCAATCTTTCTCGTAAATCTTCTCTGAATCCTTTCCAATGTCAGTATATCATTTATAAAATAAGGAGCCCAAGACTGCACACAATACTCCAAGCGTGGTCTCACGAGTGCATCATAGAGCCTCAACACCACATCCTTGCTCTTATATTCTACTCCACTTGAAATAAATGCCAACATTGTTTTCGCTTTCTGCATAAACGACTCAACCTGGAGGTTAAAGTTTAGGGTAGCCGGAACAAGGACTCCCAAGTCCCTTGCATCTCTGCAATTTGAATTCTCTCCCCATCTAAGTCTACTCGCTTATTTCTTCCACCAGCGCGCAAGAGCATACATGTTCCAACATTGTATTATATTTGCCATTTCTTTGCCCATTCCCTTAAACTGTCTAAGTCTCTCCGCAGGCTCTCAGTTTCCTCAACACTACCCGCTCCTCCACCTATCTTTGTAACATCAGCATATTTAGCTGAAAATCGATTAATCCCATAATCCAAATCGTGGCAATAAATCGTAAAGTGCAGGGTTCCCAATACTCTACCTTCCTACTAGCTTTATCTTCCTTGTATGCGTTCTCTTTTGCTTTTACTTTGGTTCCGACTTCACTCGTCAGCCACGGCAGCGCCCTTCATTTGAAAATGTTTTCTTCTTTGTTATGTATCTGTTCAGCACTTCCCTCATTTTTCGCAGGAACTCCAGTCATTTCTGCTCTGCTGTCATTCCGCCTCGTGTCCCTTCCCTTTCAACTTTGGCCAGTTCCCCGGTCCTGCTACTGTAATTTGCATTATTCGTCTGAAATATCGACACATTGGAATTTAGATTCTCCTCTCAAATTTCAAAGTGAAATCGATAAATCTGTGATCTCTTTTCCCTAATTGTTCCTTAACCTTAAGCTCCCTTATCACCTCCGTATCATTGCACAACTCCCCATCCAGCACAGCCGATCCCCTAGTTGGCTCAACAACAAGCTGTTCCAATAAAGCTATCACTTAGGCATTCTACAAGTTCTCTCTCTTGAGGTCCGGTACTAGCCTGGTTTTCCGAATCCACTTTCATGCTAAAATCCCCAATGATTATCATGACATTACCCTTCTGGCACGCCTTTTCTATCTCCTGCTGTAATTTGTAATCCACATCCCGACTGCTGTTTGGAGGCCTGTATACAACTGCCCTTAGTGTCCTTTTACCCTTGCCGTTTGTTAACTCAATCCATAGAGACTCTACACATTCTGATCCTATGACATCCCTTTCTAATGATCTAATATTATTTCTTATACACATATTCTAGTCCTCTTTATACGAAATTTCCCTCCATACTGATGCTGGAGATTATTTTTTACTGAAGGCTGTACAAGGGTTCCCAAATCACTTTGCGCCTGGGATTATCTGTTCATAGTTCCTTCTGTCAGGTGCTGAAGAAAACATCTATCTCACTGGCTTTCACGAGCAGAGGAATGTGTACATGAGTTGTAGTATTACGTTACATTGTCTAGAACATGGGTGATGCTCTATTTGGATTATCGTATACAATTTTAGTTACCTTGATTCAGGAAAGACTGCAAAGAGGATTTATGAGAATGTTGCCGCGACCTGAGGAGATGAATTGTATGGAAAGTTTGGGAAAGCTAGTACTATATTTCTTGGAGTGCACGAGACAGCGGATGGACTAATGCATCTCTATGAATTCAAGAGGGGTGTTAACAGAGTGAATGTAGTCATTCGTTTTCCCGTGGAAGGAACTCGATAACGAGAGTGTACAGATTTTATGCGAAAGAAGATTTAAAAGTGATTTGTGAGTCAAATTCTTCAGACAGAGGTGGCCTGTATAATGACCCAATTGGCAAAGTTGTTGAGTCGGACGCAATAACAATATTTTTAAGACATTTGGATACTCATATGGATCGTAAATGTTTAGAGTCATATGGCTCTAATATGCGCCAATTAGACTGGATTAAAGGGGTGCCATGGTCGGTATGGATGGTTGGGCTGAAATACATGGATGTGTTTGTGCTGTGTTACTCTATTACTGCAAATTCTCGGTGACCAATGCATAATAAACAACAGCTGGGCATGTCAGGTAGAATGACGATATTTATATAAAAGGCCGAAGGCACTTTGGGAGCACACCGGAACACATTACTCCAACTAGTGCCATACATGGTGCTAAGGTCAAGGGGAAGATTCCAGAGAAAGTGCGATCCGAACGACACTTCTTCGCTGCAGCTGGTGGGAGATGTTGATACATCACAATGATAGTGAAAACGGAGGAAGCCTACAGCAATGAAGGGTCCCCATTGGACTTGCACGTCATACTACTGGACCCAGATCTCTGTCTGTTAGGAATATGTGGTGGATGCTCTTGCAGCATCGCAGGGACATGTGTTCTCCAATAAAAAATCCACCTCAGCAGAATATGTGGATCCAAGACTGGTCTCCGTCGCAACTCGAGGTCCTACCAAGACAGAACCAAGAATTCCACAGATTCACGATCCCCTGACACCTAGAAATTCATACTTACCTCTCCTCTGTTCTGAAACTATGTCATCAGCTCCTAGGCTCGTCCAGCATAGGAAACAACCTCTCCACACTCATTCTGGCTTTCAACATTCGGTAAGTTTCTAGTTGGTCTCTCCTAATTCTTCTGAATTCGACTGCACACAGGCTATCAAATGTTCTTCAATCCTGGAATAATTTTCGTGAGAAATATTTTGAACCCTCTCCAGTGTCAGTGGACCTGTTCTAAGATAAAAGGCCCAAACCTGCTCACAATACTGCGAGTAAGGCCTCAGCAGTGCTTTGTCTCGCCTCAACATTACATCCTCGCTTTTATATTCTTGTTTTTTGTCTTCAACTCATAGTGATGGTAAGGATAGTGTCGGTGTCCATATCGTATTCCTGGCTACATACGGAAGTAGATAGCCAGGCTTTATTCCGCTGCTTCCCTGTATGGTACCAGGTCGGATTCGTATCCAGGGCCATCCACTGATATCAGGACAACACCGGCCAGATCATATATCCCTGTCTTGTTGAAATGAATGCCAACGTTACATTTGCTTTGATCATCACTGAGCGAGCTTGCAAATTAACCTTTAGGAAATCCTGCACTAGTCACCGGCTTTCAAGAACAAATTGATCCCTTTTTTCCCATTCTTTTCCTCCTGCCAATCAGCCTGCTGTTTCTGCATGCCAGTATCTATCATGCAATACCATGGGCTCTTGACTTGCTAAGCAGTCATATGTTTGCACCTTGTCAAAGCCCTTCCAAAAACGCAAGTCCACAACATCCAACGATTCTCCTTTGTCTATCCTGACTGACATTTCTTCAGATAATTCCAACAGATTTGTCAGGGACCATTTTCCCTTGAGGAAACCTTGCAGACCACGGCCTATTTAATCATGTGGCTCCAAGTATCCTGAGACTTCATCATTAATAATCGACTCCAACATCTTCCCTGCTACTGACGTCTCAGCAACTGGCCTATAATTTTTTCCTGCCACCTCTCTCTCATCTTGAAGAGTGGAATGACATCAGTGTTCCGGAAAGACTCCGGAATCTGATGACTCTTGCAATCTCATTAGTTATGTCCGCACAATTACGACAGCCACCTCTTTCGGAACTTGGGATACACACCCTCTGGACCAGCTGTCCCATCTACCTTCAGAGTTTTCAGTTTCCCAAGATTTTTCTCAGTCGCAATGGAAACATCACACAACACTGACCCCTGACGCACTCGATCTTTCACCATGCTGCTCGTGTTTCCGCAGTGAAAGCTGAGGCGAAAGAATTTTTCAATTCGTCTGGCACTTCCTTGTCCCCTATTACTACCTCTCCAGCATCGTTTTCCAGCGGTCAGATATCCACACTCACCTCTTTTACACTTTATGAATCTGAGGAAACTTTTGGTATCGTCTTTAACATTAGAGACTAGATTACCTTTGTATTCCATCCTTTCTTGTTAACGACTTTTTAGTTGCTTTCTGCTGGATATTATAAGCTTCCCTGTCCGCTATCTTCCCAGTAATTTTTGTTCTATCTTATGCCCTCCCTGGCTTTAAGTCATAAGACCATAAAGCAGTGGAGCAGAATTAGGCCATTTGGCCAGTCGGGTATCTCCGTCATTTCATCATGACTGATCCAATATCCATAAGTCCGTTTGCACTTCCGATGTTTGAAATTTCTCCCCCATTTAGATAATAGCCTGCGCTATCGTTTTTTTTTTACCAAAATGCATCAACATACATTGTCCTACACTATATTCCATCTGCCAGATTATTGTCCATTCTTCCAAATTATTTCAGCGCTACCTTCTCCTCCAGCTATATTCATATCATCCATAAACTTTACAACAAAGCCGGCCGTTAATTTCACTATCAAGATCAATGACAATGTGAAAAGCAGCGGTCCCAACACTGACCCCTGAGGAACACCACTGGTCTCTGGCAGCGAACCAGAAAAGGTTCTCTTTATTATCACTCGCTGCTTTCTGTCTGCAGACAATCCTCTATCCTGGCCAGTATCTTTCCTGTAACGCCATAATATTTAACCCTGTTAAGCAGTCTCATGTGTGTCACTTTATCAAATGCCGTCTGAAAATCCAAATAATTGACATTCATTGCCTGCCTCCTGCCTGCCTATCTTCCTACTTCCTCCAATAACTCTTATCAGATTTGACAGGCAAGTTTACCCTTTACAGAAACCATGCTGATTTTGACCTATTTTATCTTTAGTCCTCAAGTACCTCGAAACATCATCTTTCATTATGGACTCGGACATTTTTCTAACCACTGAGGTAAGGCTAACTGGCTTACAATTTGCTCTCCTTTGTCCCCCTCTAATCTTAAGGAGTGGAGTGATATTTGCAATATTCTGGTACTCTGGGCCATTCCAGATTCAACTTATTCTTGAATGATCATGACCAATGCATCCGTTATCTCTTCAGCAACATCTTTCAGGACTCTGGAATGTAGTCCACCTGGTCCCGGTGACTTATCCACCTAAAGACCTTTGAGCTCGACTCGCAGAGTTTTTCGTCTCGAACCACAATTTCACTCATTCCTGCTTCCTGACTCTTATGAACGTGCTGACTAATCCTCAGCTCTATCATACTGGATTGCATCGTCCTGCCACATTTGTTTAAACCATTCCCAACAGCTCTAGCAAACGTGCCTTCAAGGATATTGGTCCCCTTCGTATTCAACTGCACTTGTCTCTTTTGTAAAGGTCACACCTGCCCCAGAAGTGATCCCAATTATCCAGAAAACTGAATCTCTATTCCGGTTCCAATTCTTCAGACACGCGTTCATTCACCACCTCGTTCTATTCTTGTCCGCACTATCGTGTTGCTCAGACAGAATTCCCGAGTTGCGATCCTGCTTCTCAGCTTCCATCCTAGCTTACTGTATTCTGCTTGCAGGACTTCTTACATTTTCTACCTATGTTGTTGCTACCAGTACGTACCTCAACTGCCGGCAGCTCATCCTCCCTTTTCAAGATTTTGTAGACGCATTCAGAAACATCACTGCCATTGGAATTTGGGAGGCAAAATACCAATAACAACACACACAAAATGCTGGTGGAACACAGCAGGCTAGGCAGCATCTATAAGGAGAAGCACTGTCGACGTTTCGGGCCGAGTCCCTTCGTCAGGACTAACTGAAAGGAAAGATAGTAAGAGATTTGAAAGTAGTGAGGGGAGGGGGAAATGCGAAATGATAGGAGAAGACCTGAGGGGGTGGGATGAAGCTAAGAGCTGGAAAGGTGATTGGTGAAAGTGATACCGAGCTGGAGAATGATACCGAGAACGTTCATGGGACGGGAGGCCTCGGGAGAAAGAAAGGTGGGGGGGGGGAAGTACCAGAGGGAGATGGAGATCAGGTAAACAACTAAATATATCAGGGATGGGGTAAGAAGGGGAGAAGGGGCATAAACGGAAGTTAGAGAAGTCAATGTTCATGCCATCAGGTTGGAGACTACCCAGCCGGTATATAAGGTGTTGTTCCTTCAACCTCAGTTTGGATTAATATCATCCGTGTTTCCTTTTCGCGTCCGGAGCATTGGCTATCTGTCACCTTAACTACCGAGCCACCTCTTACTGCTGCCATCCTCTTCAGTTTTCTACAGGGCAAGACTCAGTGCCAGAGGCACGGCCACTGTTGCTTCCCCCAAGTAGCCCCCAAACAGTACCGAAATTAGCGTACTTAGTCTCAGTCTCCTGAGTACCCCCATCTAGCTCCCGCGCCATATATCCGTTCATGCCCTAACCAACCAATTTTATTTACAGTTTGATTCTCTTGTTAGCTACGGTGCGTCATAATGTTTTGGAATACTTTTTCCATTTTGGAAGGTATATATCCGGTGCCTTCCGAATTCTCTTAAGAAATTTCAACCATTGCTGCTCTGCTGTTATCCTTCTCAGTGTTCGTTTTCAATAAATTTTGGCCAAATACTCTCTCATGGCTCTCTGATGCTCTTTACTCCATTGTGATACAGCTGGATCTGAGTTAAGGTTCTCCTGAAATTTCATTCATTCAAATTTCAATCACATTATGATCACTGCCCCATAAGGATCATTTTACCTTAAGCTGTATAATTAAATCATAGCGCCCAAACCAGAATAGCTGAACCACGAGCTTGTCACTCCCGCTCTTGGGATGCAACCCGAGTTCCCCAATCCACATGCATATTAAATCCAACATGGCTATTGAAACGCAACCATTTTGGGATTTTTTCCATCTCCCACCATAATTCGTTGACCATATCCTTACTACTATTTTTGGGTTTTAGGGTGAACTCTTGCTCATAAGGGTTCTTTTACCCTCTCTCTGGAATCAATTCCCGTACTTGAACAACGCTCAGCTCGGAATATTTGAACCTCTGGTGGGCTCAACCACGAGCTGATCCAAAGAGCCATATCTGACCCATTTCCGAAATGTCCCCTGTTAAGGTCCAGCAGCGACATAATTTTCCCAATCTACCTGCGCATTGAAATCCCCCAAGACTGTTGGAGCATCGCTCTTTTTGCATGCAATTTCTATCTAAGTAGCAGCTTGTGGACATTTCTGCTCTGGATTAAACTGCTCCCGCTACTCCAGGTGCTGTCTGACTAATATATTGTTTGTTTATATTGTTTGCTCAGCATCTTGTTCTAGCATTTACGTTTATTAAAGACCTGTCGGGAAAAAAAAACCTTCGTACAATCGTCCATAAGTACTCGACGTCCTCTTTACACATTTAAGTTCCGAATTTTCTACCCGTTTAGACTATTATCTACATCTTTGTTCCTTCTACCAAACTGCACGATCTGTACATTATATACCATCTATCTCTTCGTTGCCCATTCTCCTGATTTTAAGGAGCCCATTCTAAGATCTCCTGCCGACTCCGTGTTTCGTCAACACTGCCAGTTTCTCCACCTATCTCTATATCGGCTACAAACGTGGACACAAAACCATAGATTCAGACATCACAATCACTGGCATTACACGACAAAAAAAGGTCTGAACACCGACACCTGTGAAACAGGCCAAGCAGAATTTGTTCCATTTATTCCCACACTCTGCAATTAGATAAGTGTACGAGCGTCAGAAAATTATGTCAAAACATTGTGTTTTGTATTTCAGATAGAAACATTAACAGCAGTGGCCTAGTATTGACTGCATCAAGTATAGTCAGAGTAATTGAGTCGAGGAATTTTATAGCACAGAAACTGACCCTACCGACCATTCTAACTTTTCACTTGTTAACACTAGCTCTATTTGCCGGCTTTCGGTTGCTATCTTACCATGGCTTCTCTTTTTAAGAAACTGTCTAAATAACTCTGGAATGTAGTGTTTAAATCTGACTCCAGCATCACCCTTATATTTCAGCTATTAACTATTCATGTTGTACAAACTCACCCATAAGATCACCTTTGAATTTGTCCCCTCTCAGCTGAAACTCAAAGTCAGTTTTTCTCCCTAGGGAAAAGTGATTCTGACTTCGTACTCTGTCACTGCAATTATATTATAAGACCATAAGACCATAAGTGTCATGGTCCGGTCCGTAAAATGCACATTCCGTTTAACGGTCCGGTCCATGCTCCTTTTTCCAGGTTTTCCGGGTTTCCCCAGTTTCTACTGAGGCTGGTGATTCTTATTTGGGGTGGCTTCATAAATAGATTCAGCCTCTGGCTGCTGGATTGTTCCTGTCCTAACCCCCTGTTTGTATCCCATCCCTTCACCTTCCTGCCTGGAGCCTTGCCTCGACTCGCCTCGCCTTGCCTCTGTGTGGAGCCTTGACTCGCCTCGCTTTGCCTAGTCTGGAGCCTTGCCTAACCTCGCCTCGCCTCTGCCTGTAGTATTGCCTCCCCTCGCCTCGCCTCTGCCTGGAGCCTTGCCTGGCATCGCCTTGCCTGTGTCTGGAGCCTCGCCCTGTTGGAACTGTCTGTCTGTGTCCACGCCTTCGCTAGGAAGGTCCGGCCGTCATGCCGCCACCTAGCGTTGGGAACTGTCTTGTCGTGTTCGGTGTTTTGTGTAATGAGTCCCGGCCCTACGTCCTGTATCCAAGGAGAGGTCCTGGCTCGGTGTTCCATGTCCTTGTCTCTCCGTAGACCCTGTGTCCTCGTCATGTCCATGGGCCTCGCCCAGCACAGGAGTACCTTGCCCAGTCCGGTGCTGGGATTCCCTCGTACTGTGCTGGGGTTCCCTTGTCCGGGAGTGTCTCGTCCTCGTCCTGTAACCTTGTCATGTCCTCGCCTGGTTCTGGACTTTGAGCCCGATGCAAGACCCAGATTCTGGGTCCCAGTCCAGTCTCCTGCTCGGAGTCCAAGCCCAGGCTCCTAGTTCCCATTTCCATGTCCTGGTTCCCTATCTTAGTCAGGTCCTAGCCCAGGTCTTGAGTCCTTGTCTCGTCCGGGGCCGGTGTCATGTCCAGTGCCCTTTATTCCCCAATTTCCTTGCTTCCTTCTCACTCCCAGTCCTGTTCCTGGAAGTTCAGCGTCTGTGTCTTGCACTTGGGTCCACTCCCAACGCCCCCATTATAATAATAAGGTATGGGAGCGGAATAATGCCATTTGTACCATTGAGCTTGCTCCGCCATTCCATTTTGGCTGATGTATTTCCCACTCAACCCAATTCTCCTGCTTTCCCCCCGTAACCTTTAACACCATGTCTAATCAAGAAACTCTTAATCTCCACCTTAAATCCACCCGGTGACTTCGCCTCCATAACTTCTTGTGGCAACGACTTCCAGGATTCACCACTCGCTGGCTAAAGAAATTTATCCTCATCTCTGTTCCAAAGAGATGTTAGTATCGCATTCGGCTTCCTTACCACCGATTCAATCTGCAAACGAGTCGTTTAAGAATCTATCATTAGCACTCCCAAATCAATTTGAATCTCCGTGTTCTAAATTTTCAACCCGATTCGAAATTAGTATATGCTTTTATTCTTTCCATCAAAGTACCTGACCAGATACTTCCAACACAGGTTTCCCATTCTCCTAATCTGTATAAGTCCTTCTGCAGCCTCTCCGTTTCCTCAACACAACCTGCTTTTCCATATCATCCTCAGACTTGGCCAAACTCAATTTCGTCATCCAAATCGTTGACATACAACTTAAAAAGAAGCGGCCTCTACACTGATTCCCGTGGTATATCATTGGTCACTGGCAATCAATTCGGAAAGGATCCCTTTATTCCCGATATTTGCCTCCAGCCGATCAGCCAATGCTTTAATCATGCTTGTATCTTTCCTGTAATACCCTTGATTCTTATTTTGCCTCATGTGTGGGACTTTTCCCAAGCCCTTCTGAAAATATAAGTACACCACCTCCACCGGTATTCCTTTGTCTACCCTGCTTGTTATTTATTCAAAGAATTCCCACTGATGTGTCAGTCAAGATATTTTCTTCAGGAATCCATGCTGACTTTGGCTTATTTTATCATGTGCCTCCATGTGCCCTGAAACCACACTCTTAACAGTGGACCCCAGCACTGTCCCCACCACTGGGACGAAGCTGAATTATTTCTTCAGCCTCTGAGAGTGGAGTGATATTTACAATGTTCCGGTCCTCTGGAACCATTCCCGATTCGATGATCCTTTAAAAAGCATTATTAATCTTCTTCAATCTCAGCTACTACCTTGTTTATAACCATGAGTTGTTCATAACCATCAGGTCAGGTGACTTACCTATCTTCAGACTCTTCAACTTACCAAGTACCATCTTGCTAGTAATAGCAAGTACATTCACTTCAGCGCCTTCACGTTGTCGAACTTCCAGAATACTACTAGTGTATTCCACAGTGAAGACTGATGCAAAATACTTATTCAGTTTGTCCGCCATTTCCTTCTTTCTTGTTACAATCTCTCTAGTGTCATTTTCCAGCAGTTGAATAAAGCTTTTTGCATCTCTTTTATTCTTTATGCAACTGAAAATCTTTTCGTACCATTTTTTGGTATTATTGTCTAGCTGACTTTCATATTTCATCTTCTCCCCCATAGTTTTATTCTGTTGGTTTAAAAAAAGGTTTCCAACCCTCCAACTTCCCATTAATTTTTGGTCTATTTTCTGCCGTCTGTTTGGCTTTTCTATTGGCTATGACTTCCCTTGACGACACGGCTGTGTCACCCTGCATTTAGAAGATTTCCTCTTGGGATTTACCAATCCTGTGCCTTCTATATTGCTCCCAGACTCCAGCCATTGTTGATCTGCCGTCATCCCTGCTAGTGCCCCTTCCAATCAACCCTGGACAGTTCCACTCTCAGGCGTCTGTAATATTCTTTATTCCACTGTATTACAGATATATCTAAATTTAGCTCCTTCCTCTCTAATTACAGAGTGAATCCTATCATAATATATACACTGCATCTGAAGGGTTCCATTACCAGCAGGTCCCTAATCATATCCGGTTCATTACACAACACCCGATAGTGAATTGCTCATCCCACCCGTGAGCTCAACCACAAGCTGCTCCAGAAAAGCCATCTAGGAGGCATTCCAAAATTCTCTCGGGTACAAGCATTTCCAAATCGATATGCATATTGAAATCCTCATGGCTAACGGAACATTGCCTTTTTGACATTTCCTTCTATCTCCAGCTTGATCTCTGTTAACCTCTTGCCTAGTGTTTGGAGAGCTGGAAATAATTTCCTTCAGGGCCTTCATACCTTTGCACATTCTCATCCCTATCCCACGAGGATTCAACGTCTTCCAATCGCATGTCACCCAACTAAAGAATTGATTTAATTGCAGGTCTCTCTTCAGTTATCTTCGCTCCAGGAAAAATAAGATCAGTCTCTCAAATCTCTCTCCTTAATTAAAGGCCTTCAGTCCATGGCCACATCCGCGTTAAAATGTTCTGCAGACTCTCCAGCACAAGATCCACCTTCTTTTGGCAAGCAGAAATGCGCAGATTACTGTAGGTGTGGACTAGTTAATGATTTGCAACATTACACCAGAACTTTCCAAAGTTTAGATTTTATGAGCTACCAATGAAGGCAATCCTACCATAGATATCCTTCGTCATTCCATAACGACATCCAGAGAGCTGTGGACTTTAGCACCAATACCTCTCTGTTCGTAAGAATTAGGTTGTGCTCTGCCATTTAATGAATACGTCCTACCATTAAATCTGGCCGCAGGGGGTCGGCTTTCAATTAAATCTCCAATTGCTCTCTACAATTTTATATTGAACCTACATACTTCTGTAGCCTTAGAGAAAACTAGCTTGTTATGTTTTGGTTCTACGTCATACACCAGCAGGATTGCAGGTCTTGGAATTGATTCTTTGAAGCTGGAGCTGAAACGCGAAGGGAGGACATCAAGGATGTAACATTCTTTCTGCGTCTATTCTGTCTAGGCCATTTAAAAGTCGAAAGGTTTCAATGAGATTCCCCTCTCATCCTTCTGAATTCCAGCGAGTACAGACGGCAAACGTTCCTCGTATGATAACCCTTTCATTCTTGGAATCATAATTGTGAACCTCCTCTGGACTCTCTCCAATGTCAGCACATGTTTTCTAAGATGGGGCGCATAGAACCTTTCTCTATCTTCACGTTGAGACCTCACCAGTGCCTTATAAAGCCTCAGCGTCACATAATTGCTCTTGTATTCTTGACTTCTAGAAACTAATGCTAACATGGCATTTGCCTTCCTCAACGCTGACTCAACCTGCAAGTTAACCCTTAGGGTGTTCTGCACCAGGTCTCCCAGGTGCCTTTGCATCTCAGATTTTTGGATTTTCTCCCCATTTGGAAAATGCTATGCTCATTTATTTCTACTACCAAAGTGTATGACCAAGCATTTTCCAACACTGTATTTCATTTTGCCACTTTCTTTCCCATTGTCATAATCTGTCTGCGTCCTTTTGCATTCTATGCGTTTCTTCAACAAGACTTGTCCCTCCACCAATTTTCGTATCATCTGAAAACTTGGCAATAAAGCCATGTAGGTCATTATCTATATCATTTATATCCAGTATAAGAAGAAGAGGTCGTAATACCGACCGCTACGGAACACAAATGGTCACTGGCAGCCAAACAGAAAACGATCCTTTTCTTCAACTCGCTGCCTCCTACCAATCAGCCAACGCTCTAACTTTCCTGTAATACCATGGGCGCTTAACTTCGTCAGCAGCCAGTTCTGTGGTTCTATGGTTCTATGGTAACCCTTTCATTCCTGGAATCATTCTCGTGAATCTTCACTGAAACCCCTCCAATGTCCGTATATCCTTTCTAAAACTGCAGACAATACTCCAAATGTGGCCTCACGAGTGCCTTATAGAGCCTCAACATCATATCCTGCTCTTATATTCTATACCTCTAGGGATGGACCTCTATACCTGTAGTTGGCGCGTGGCCTAGTGGGCAAGGCATCAGACTAGTAACCTGAAGGTCACTGGTTCGAGCCTCAGCTGAGGCAGCATGTTTGTGTCCTTGAGCAAGGCACTTAACAACACATTGCTCTGCGACGACACCGGTGCCAAGCTCTTCCCTTGGACAACATCGGTGGCGTGGAGAGGGGAAGGCCTGCAGCTTGGGCAACTGCCGGTCTCCCATACAACCCTGCCCAGGAAACTCCAGGTCCATGGTGTCTCGAGACCGACGGATGCCAACTACAACAACAACAACAAGGGATGGATGCCAACATTGCATTTGCCGTCTTCACAACTGACACAACCTGTAGGTTAACCTTTAGTTTACCTTGCACAAGGACTCACAAGTCCTTTTGCATTTCTGCATTTTGAATACTCCCCCTACCTAAATCATAGTTTGCCCAAGCCTGAGTTTTCGAGAAAGCTTAGATCTGCATACGTTGGGTTGTTGGAGAATACGGAGTGAATTCATAGAGTTCTACGAAATTATGACGGGTGTAGATAGGAGTTTTGGGACGAAGGGTTTGTTTTTTTTTTGCTTTGGGTTTTCTCTGTTTCTATGTTTCATAAGGTGGAAATTTCCCAAGGTCTGGGGAACCAGCGAGTCAGTCTGGAGGTTAATCTTTAGGATATCCGGCATAAGGATTCCCAAGTCCCTTTCCAACTTCGCATTTTGAATTTTCTCCCCATCTAATTACTAGTCTGCCCGTTTATTTCTTTCATCAAAAGGGCATGACCAATTTCGAGCGATGTATTTCATTTGCCACTTCTTTGCCCATTTCCCTAAACTATCTAAGTCTCTCTGCAGGCTCTCTGGTCCTCAAAACTACCCGCTGCTCCATCTAGCTTTGTATCATCTTCCATTAATCCCATTGTCCAAATCATTGACATACATCACAAAAAGCTCGGTCCCAAGACTGACCACAGTGGAACTCCACTGATAACCAGCAGCCAGCGAGATTAGCATTGCTTATTTCCCACTCTTTGTTTTCTGCCGATCTGTCAATGCTTCACACATTCTAGTAACTTTACTGTTATTACATGGGCTCTTATCTTGCTAAGCAGCCTCATGTGCGGTACCTTGACAAAGACCTTCTGGAAATCCAAGTAAACCACATCTACTACATCTCCTTTGTCTACCATGCTTGTAATTTCCTCAAAACTTGCACTAGATTTGTCAGGCAGGATTTGCTTTTCAGGAAACCATGCTGCCTTTGGCCTATCTTGTAATGTGCCTCCAGGAACTGTGTAATCTCATCCCTGACAATCGATTCCAACAACTTCCCAACTACTGATGTCAGCCTAACTGGTCTATAATTTCCTTTCTGCTGCCTCTCACCTTTCTTAAGTAGCGGAAAAAGCATTTACAAACATCTAGTCATCCGGTGCAATGCTAAAATCTATCGATTCTTGAAAGATAATTGCTAATGCTTCCGCAATCTCTCCAGCTACTTCTTTCAGAACCCGTGGGTGCATTCCATCAGGTCCAGGAGATGTATTCACCCTTAGACCATTAAGCTTCCTGAGCAACATTTTCGTTATAATTTTCACTGCACATAATTCACTTCCCTGACACTCTAGAACAGGGGTGGGCAAACTTTTTGACTTGTGGGCCACAAAGGGTTCTAAAATTTGACAGGGGGGGCCGGACCAGGAGCAGATGGACGGAGTGTTTTGGTAATACACCTCATAAGAGAAAATAAAATATCATGGGATATGTAGAAAACATGTGCTTTAATTTCAATTGAAAATGAACAAATGCATTACAACAAAATATGTCTTTGAATCCCATGGTATTTAGCTATTTATTGAAATGACTTTTAAAACACTGAAAATTAAATGAATAAAATACAGCTTTTTTAATAGTAACAGTTATTATTTTAAAGCACTGAAAATTCTGTTATCCTTCAAGATATTATCATCATCACTCTCCTCCTGACTGTCTTTATTTCAAAAACGGTAGGAGATGCAGGTCTACTTGTCCTGCTCCTTCTTATTCAATTGTCCCCTGTGCCAAAACTCAACAACGACCAGCACAAAGACAGAACAGTGACAGCGCGCCAGTATGCGGAGCGCGTTATTTGATCTGGAGCGCATTTTTTATTTTGAGAACGTACGTGCACCTGCGGACTACTCATGTCCATCACTTAACAGAAATGACATGTAACATGTAAGGCTTATTGAAAAAAATATTTTCAAATGCATTTTTTACATAACACAACGAAGAAACTTATTTTTAATTTCAGTGGGAACAGTGTTGTTGGTCTCCCTTTTTAGCCAGCGCATCAAAGTCTGGATTTAGTTTTGTTGTGGCGATTCTCAGGATGGATCTGAGGTGTTGGTCAGTTAACTTGGATTTGTGGCTGGCGTTGTTGATGTTCATGACGCTGAACGCCTGTTCACACAAATAGGTCGAGCCGAACAACGCCAGCATCTTCTGTGCCGTCCTCCGGAGGTTTGGAAACACCTCTTTACCAAGTGAAGCATAAAAGTCATTCAGTTTAAGAGAGTTGAACTTCTCTTTTAAGACGGGGTCAGACTGAAGGTCGATCAGTTCCAGCTGTAGCTCCTCTGGTGCTGTTTCAGGATCTTGTGACAGGGGACAGAACACCAACTGAAGTGACTTGTCAATTTTTTCAAAATCAGAAAAGCGACGGCAGAATTCTCTGTGCAGCGCATTCAGTGACTCGCTGTATTTTTTCACATTTGCGCCGGCCTCTTCCAGCGTGGCTAGTGTGGGAAAATGAGTGAATAACGTATTCAAAATTTGCCTGGAGAAAAAAGCCAGCTTGGATTTAAAGGCTTTCACGTTTGTGTACAAGTCAATTTATATAATTTAATATCCTTCTCCTTAGTGAATACCGAAGAAAAGAAATTGTTCAAAATTTCCCCCATCTCTTTTGGCTCCACAAGCAGCCGTCCATTCTGATTCTCTACGGGACCAATTTTGCCGCTCACTATCCTTTTGCTATTAATATAACTGTAGAATACCTTTAGATTTATTTTCAACTTATTTGCCAAAGGAACCTCATATCTTCTTTTAGTTTTTCTAATTTCTTTCTTAAGATTCTTTTTACATTCTTAAGATTCCTCGAGCACCCCATTTACTCCATGCTACCTATACTTATTGTAGATCTCTCTCTTTTTCCGAACCATGTTTCCAATATCCGTTGAAAACCATGGCTCTCTCAAACTTTTAACCTTTCCTTTCAACCGAATTTGGAACACAAAGATTCTGTACCCTCAAAATTTCACCTTTAAATGACCTCCATTTCTCTATTATATCCTTCCCATAAAACATATTGTCCCAATCCACTCCTTCTAAATCATTTCGCATCTCCTGAAAGTTAGCCTTTCTCCAGTCAAAAAGGCTAGGAGACACCAGGACCTCCCACATCCGACACCGAGAGCAACAAGCTGCCCTCACACTTATAATTCCCCCTTTCCTCAAATAACAGGAAAAACTGAAACCTAAACCCACTGTGCCTCGCCGTGTATACGTTGTATAAGTCTTGGTATACGTTGCTACCAACGGCTTATGTAGTAAAAAGGGAGAGCTGGTGAAGAGAGAATTAAGGGAGTTTGGTAGGAAACAGAAAGACAGGACCTGTGGGGTAGTAGTCTCAGGATTACTGCCTGTTCCACGTGGTAGCGTGTGCAAGAATAGCATGATCAGGCGGATGAATGTGTGGCTGAGAGACTGGTGCAGGGGCAGGGCTTCAGATTCCTGGACTATTGGGGCCTCTTCTGCGGGAGGAATGACATGTACAAAAAGGACGGGTTACACTTGCACCCAAGGGGATCCAATATCTTAGCGGGCACTACCCCGGTGGGTAAATAAGGAAGAGGTAAAAAGCAATAAATCAAAGATAGTGTGCCACAGAGATTATAGAAAGAAGAGGCAGGAGATGAGGCTTAATAAAAGCGAATGGCAGGAGTTACAGGCTAATAGTGACGCGGTGCAGTTAAACAGAAAGCAACAAGTACTGCATGAGAGTGTTGTATTTGAATGCACGCAACATAAGGAATAAAATGGACGATATAGAAATTCAGCTACAGATTGGTGAATATGACGTTGTAGTCATCTCTGAAACTTGGTTGCCACTTTGATCTTCCAAATATATACGGTATATCACAATCATAGGTAAGTTGGCAGAGGGGGTGGTGTGGCTCTCTTTATCAGAAATTATTTTAAATCATTGGGAAGAGATGACATTGGATTGGGAGTTGTTGATTCTCTATGGGTTGAGTTCGAAAATGTCAAAGGTAAAAGGACACTAAAGACAGTTATATATAAGCCTTCAAACAGCAGCCAGGATGTACATTACAAATTACAGCAGGAGGGAGAAAAGGCGTGCCAGAAGGGTAATGTCATGATAATCATTGGGGATTTTAACATGACAGTGGTTTCGGAAAACCAAGCTAGTTTTGGGCCTCAAGAGAGAGAATTTGTAAAATATCTGAGGGACGGCTTTATGAACGGCTTGTTGCTGAGCCCACTAAGTGATCGGCTGTGCTGAATTTGATGTTGTGCAATGATCCAGAGCTGATATTGAAATTTAAGAGGGGACAAAATAAAATCCATTGTGTCGGTATTTCAGAGGAATTAAGGAAATTATAATGGCATGAGAGGGGAACTGGCCGAAATTGACTCGAAAGGGACATTTGCAGTAAGGACAGGAGAGAAGCCATGGCTGGAGCTTCTGCAGAAAATGGGGGAAGTGCAAAACAGATATATTACAATAGGAAGAAATTTTCAAAAGGGAAGGACACTACCATGGCTGACAAGTGAAATCAGAGCCAAAGTAGAAGCAAAAAATACCCCAAAAAAACCAAAACAAAACAAGGCAGCCAGAGCTAGTGGAAAGATAGAGTATTAGGGAGCTTTTAAAAACTTGCTGAAGGAAACTAAGAAGGTCATTAGGAGATGAATTATGAGAGGAAGCTGATGATTAATATCAAAGCAGGGTCTAAAAGCTTATATAAAGGGTAAAATCTTACATAAAGTGTAAAAGAGAGTCGAGGGTAGATATAGGACCAATAAAATGACGCTGGAGATATTGTACGAGCCTACAAAGTACTCAGGACATCTTCAAGGAGCGGTGTCTCTGAAAGGCAGCGTCCATTATTAAGGAGTCCTAGGCGCCTGTTCATGCCCTTTTCTCATGGAACCCGTGAATACTGCCTCCCATTTAAACATATATTATTTGTATTTTGCACGACTTTTAACGTATTCAATATACAAATAATTGACCGATTAATTTATTATTAGTTTTATTTTATATTCTTCTTGTATTACATTGAACTTCTGCTGCTAATGTAACAAATCTTCCGACACATGTCGGTGATAATAAACCTGATTCTGATTCTGATAGGCACCATAAAGCCAATCAGCGTATCAGCTCTGTTGAGGATTCAACGGACGCCAAGTGACTGCTGGGAAACGAAAGCGTGCTCAACACAATTTCACCATGTGTAAGGAGTGCATTTACCTTGGAAAGAGATTTGGGCTCAGGTAAAGGACAGGTTGATTTTTCCATGTCTCCTTGTGCTAGCAGTGCCCCAGAGCCTACTCCTGAGGCACCCTCTTAGACAAGGAACCGTCTGTCAAAATCAGGGCTCCGAAGGATAGCTGAAAAACAAATGTGGACTGAAAGGCTTGGAAACCGTTTCCACACCCAATTGTCCACGTCACAGGGTTGCTTACAAGCTTCCCAGTAAGATTAATCAGATGTGTGGCCAGCGTGGCGAATTCGGGAGGGTACTGGGAACGCTACCCTACCAGGAAGGACTTCACTTCCTTTTGGTGTGAGGTTCAGGGCTGTTGCGGTTCGCTGCCATTAAGTCCACGTCTGCTCGAACCTTTCTATGTCCCAGCTGGTAGCCAAGTTATTTTAATTTCCTTTTTTGTCCCACTCACGATTTTGTAGATTGATTGGAAGCATTATGAATATTCCCTCAGGACCATACGCGGATGGTCCAGGTGCTTCGATCGCATCTGACTGCAGAACACGACGCCATGTAGGTAGGCCACCCTGTAGTCCTCACAGCCTTTGAGTATCCGGTATATGAGCCGTTGGAAAGTGGCTGATCATCAAGACCAAAGGGAAACTGGTGAACTGAAGCAGGCTCAGAGCTGTGCAAATGACAGTGGGGGGTTTTATTAGTCATCCAGGGGAACCTGCCGGTAGCCTTTGCAACGATTCAGTGTAGTGGTGGGGTCTGCCCGTCCAATCCTTTCCAGCAGGTCATCAATGCGGGGCATAGGATAAACATAAAGAAAATAAATGACATTAAACCTCTGGAAATTCAGCGCATAAGCTCAAGGTGGCTTTTTGAGGATAGCAACGTTAGGATTGTTCCAGTCACTATTTGAAGGCATCCACAGTCAGCTTCCGCGTGGTCCGAATCTTTACACCTCATAATCTTAGTCTTACTTATGTTTTTACTTGCACAATTTGTCTCCTTTTGCAAACTAACTGTTTGTCTGTCTTTGTTTATGTATAAATTTTCATAAAGTCTATTGTACTGATTTATTTTATAGTGCTGGCGGAACAGCAATCTGGGGTATATTGTAATACAGAAAGAGTTTGATAATAATGTTTACTTTGACATGGACTTTTGACTTTGAAACTACACTGTGAATCTATGAGTTGTATGAGTCAATGGTGTTAGAGTCATTGTCATGTATTATTGTTGCTGTATTTAATTAGCAACATGAATTTGCCTTGCAGCTCAAATGATCTCTTGGGAACTCGCACATGCGATTTATCGCAGTGTCACAAAATAATTGTATTCACTCGGGACGTTGGTTATTTTCTAACAGGTACAGATTCCTATTGAGAATATCTTCTTCCCTATTTAAAGTCGGACTCGTGTTTAGCATCAGTATTAGTACAGTAGAAGACATATTCGATAGTCGCCTTCTTTCTTCCTGCAATGTTTCAATTCGTTTTCGGAGTCCTGGTAGGATCGGCCTTTCCACTGGGTTTAGATGCGCTAAACTGTAGGCTTTGGGAAAGAATCCAACTGCCCAACATATCTAAGGATGGTGACATTGTACTTGGGGGTATATTTTCTGTGCACTTAAACAGTTTCCAGCAGATAAATTCATTCACCAAACGGACAGAAGAAAAGAGATGTAAAAGGTTTGTTAATTACCTGTTTGGTTGTGGTCTTAATTAATCGCTCTGTTTTATTCTTTCAAGAAGAACATTTACGATTAAATTTTACAGAGTATTCACACCTGCACGGAACAAGGTGGACACTGAGTGCTTGGCTGAGGTCTTCTGCTGCCGTAGCCAATCCAATTCCAGGTTTGACGTGTTGTGAGTTCACAGATACTCCTCTGCACAGCATTTCTTAACTGCTGGACATCTGAGTTACTCTCGCCTTCCTGTCAGTTTGTACCAGTCTGGTAATTCTCCTCTATGTTGTCTTATCGACAAGGTGTTTTCACTCATAGGACTGCCCCACACTAGGTTTTTTTTTGTTCATCGCACCATTCACTGTAAACTATACAGAGTTTTGTGCGTGAAATAGGAAGTCCGCTGATTGTGGGATACTCACACTACCCTATGTGGCATCAACAATCATTTCACTGTCAAAGTCACCTAGTTCACATTTTCCTCAATCCTGATGTTTGGCTTGAAGAACAACTTTAACCGGTGGACAATATCTGCATGCTTTTATGCGTAGAATTGCTGCTTTGTGATAGGCATCAACAGGCAGGTGTGCAGGTGTTCCTAATGAGTTAGCCAGTGACTATAGATTCAGATGGTTTGGTGAATGTTTTATGGGATCAGGAAACCTGCGTTTTGTCAATGAAGTCAATGATAAAGGCACCATTATCTGTAGTTGTAACAGTGAATCAGTAATAATTTAACAATACAAAGCATCTGAATGACTGGAGTCTTCAAGGGATAGACTTACTATTCTGAGATTTACCTGACCTGAAACCAACGCAGTCATGTTCAATAATCAAATGTTATGTCCTGCTGCATCAAACGTTGGAGACTCAGATTCTCAAATTCAGATGAAACCAAGAATGAGGTGAAATCTCGGACCATCGAGATTTAAGGATAACATCTGTAGCACAGTTAGAAGTCGAAGAATTCTGGTTGACTTCTCCAGTGGTGGCGGCAGAGATGTGTGTGAGCCGGAGGGACAAAGGGACAATTACCTACTGAAGTACGGTATTAACACCGGGTGGTGCTAGGTCTAACAATCCTAATGACACAAGCAAACAAATCAAAACCCTTTGTTTGCCATCCCAATCCATTATGACTGGTTCATTTTGGCATTATTAAAACATAGCATGGGAATCGTACCAGAAATGATCTACAACATATGTAGAGAATTTTAATAAATCGTTTTTTGATACAGGAGAATTCGAAGCATTTCTTGAAAGGAATATATCTAGGAAAATAAAAGAATACTCTCTAACTCCATGTCGGTATATAGAGCTATAATAAGCCAGTTCCAATTCCAAATCCAACCTGTGGTGATTTTCAGTTTTGATTTAAGGGGATTCCGCCTGTTACAGACCATGATTTTTACAATTGAGGAAATAAACAGGGATGAGAGACTTCTTCCGAACATCACACTGGGTTACAGGATTCACGACGACTGCAACTCCCCCGAGATTGCGACAGAGGTTGCTCTGGCTCTGATGAATGGGCAGGAGGAAACGTACGTGAATCAAGCGTGTGACGGGCCGCTCAACATCTCCGGGATCGTTGGTGGCGCTGGGTCCTCGGCGTCCATCGCCGTTGCAAGAGCAACGGGACCTTTTCGAATACCACTGGTAAGATTTGTTTAAAAATAATAGTCACCACCATGACGTAAAAGGAACTTTTTTTTTATATTTACAGGACCAGTAAATAGGTTTATCACTGATAACTTCTAATGCTTGAATGTTTTTCATTCCAGTTAATATACCCTGTCACACCCGCACATTAATCAACACACCAACTACTGTATCTCATTGAATGCAGGTCAGCCACTTTTCCACGTGTGTATGCCTCAGCGATAGGAACGAATATCCAACATTTCATCGAACTATCCCAAGTGACGAGCATCAGTCCAAGGCACTGGTGCATCTTGTTCAAAAGTTTGGATGGACATGGATTGGAATCGTTAACAGCGACAATAACTATGGCAACTCGGGGATGAGAGCCTTTGTCGAAGCTGCTGAGGAATTCGGGCTTTGCATTGCCTTCGCCGAATCATTTCAGAGAACAGACTCTCCAGAGAAGATCACCAGGATTGTGCAAGTGATGAGGGAAGCGACCACAAAAGTCGTGGTGGCCTTTGCCGGACTTGGCGAAATGCGCATTTTATTTGCAGAGGTTCTACAGCAAAACCTCAGCGGCGTGCAGTGGGTGGGCAGTGAGGCGTGGATTACAGCAGACTTGGTCGTTGTAGATAGTGACATGCACTTCCTTACCGGAGCAATCGGAACTGCTGTGCGTGCGCAGGAAATTCCAGGGGTGCAGGACTTCCTGCTCAAAATCCATCCTTCCAGGTTTCCCGGTAATCCATTAGTGATGGAGTTCTGGGAAACCACCTTCGCGTGTACTCCCAGCTTTGATAACGGGACCAACGAAGTCGGTTCAATTGGTCGGCTCCCACAGTGTAGCGGAAATGAGAGTCTGCTTCAAATCAACAACGCCTATACCGACTTGACCATGGACGGGAACTCTTACATTATATATAAAGCAGTCTACGCTTTTGCTCATGCGCTTCACGGCATGCTTTCATGTGAAAGTGGCAAAGGGCCATTCCCGAACAAAAGTTGCGCACGTCTTTCAACCTTTAAACCGTGGCAGGTAGGGAACGTATAACTTTGCACTTTATTTTTTCTATTGTAGACATCTTTCAATATAGCTATTGCAGTTTTGATACTCAGACCAGGGTATTACTTATACTGTAAAGGGCACTGAAGGTCAGAAAGATATACCTTGATGTACAAATGCACATTTCGCTGATAGTGGCCCCGCAAGTAGACAGCGAGCCTGAGTTACAGGGGAAGTTTGGATCTTCATACCTCGTAGCGTTCGAGAATGAGGAGTGAATTCATCGAACTCTACGAAATAATGAGGAATATAGATAACGTGGACTGTATTAGCTTTATTCACAAGGTTAAGGGAGCCCAACCGTAGTCGGTAGATATACACCAGGAGAGAAGAGATTTGAAAAGAGACGGGAAAGACTTGCTGTTTACAAAGAGGGTAGCGATATCTGGAATGTGCTGCTATTGGATGATCCAGGCAGGTGTAATTAAGTGACATTTTTATAGTTCTGTGGAGTGAAATGTCCTGGAGCAGTATAGCAACAAAATCTGGAAGGCAAAATCTCCTCTTATGTGCAGGAACCTTAAAGAAATCTATTCAATTCTATTTTTAGCTCCTTCATTACATGAAGTCAATTTACTTCACAACAAAAGTTGGAGAGAATGTTCATTTTGATGAGAAAGGCAATCCAACAGCCGCTTATGACATCGTAAACTGGAAAATTAATGCAAACGGTAGCCTTGAAGTTCGGACCGTTGGATATTACAACGGATCAGGTACTCCGGGTAAAGAACTTGTATTGAACCTGCATCAGATTGTCTGGAGCGGTGGTAAGCGTCAGGTATAGTTGCCCTTTGAAAGTGACCAATTTTGTTAACAGTTAAATCATAATAATACATATTCTAATACTAAGTCATTGTATTCAGCCGCACAAGTAAAGTACACTTGCATACATTGAATTATGGTATTAAAAATACTTAGTGAAGGGACACGGAGTCCAGTTCAACTTAAGCATCACGTTGACTCTATGGATTAATACGAGAGACTAAATTCTGGAGTAAAGCAACCGTAATGACGTTAATTCCATTTAGTAATATTTTACAGCCAACTTAAGCTATATAACACGCTTGCGGTAAATATTAAGTGACAATGTAGACGTCATAATGTTAAAACGAAGCATTGCTGAAGAATTCAAGACATTCCTGTCCAGTTGTAACTCTTGCCATTATTTCCGAGTTCCCTACACAACTAGTTATCCGAGAAACCTTGGTTGTGGGCAGTAGCGGTAATTCCATACTTTTGGATGACATGAAATGAATTTATCATTCAAACTCAGAGAGATAGAAACAGCCCTGACAGAGCAGAATGGTGACCCCGGTGCACGTACAGACTGCCCTCCAAATCTGCTAAACTTAGCTCCTCTTATCTTCGCAGTCCTCAGTTCAAATTTACACTGGTTAATATTTGAATAGTACTTCTATAAATATTGAAGTCACCATGAACAGTTAAAATGTTCACATAAAAACTAATTAACATGGAAAAAGCTTGGAAATTTCCATGGTGTTTCATCTGATGAGAAAAATACAAGCTAAGTTCCAGCAGCAGACTGTCTGTAGCATCGACTTTCCTGAATGGATTAAAACGGATGCACCACGACCCCACCACCAACCACACCAGCGAACATTGCGTGAACAATTCTCATTACATATTGAGGAGACGTTACATGGGGATTTGTGGTATTGGAGCTCTTAACAATGGGCAGATGGCATTTCTGTTACTTAGAACATAGAACAATAGATCACCATAAGGCTCTTTCTTCTCACGACGTTCTGCAACCATTTTAACGTAAACTATGATCAAACTATCCCTTGACTTTAAAATAGTTAATAACCTTCCATTCTTATTTTATTAATGCGTCTATCTGAGTCTTTTAACTCTTGCTAATATATCAGTAGTTATCATCAATCATGCAGTGCTTTCCATTCGCAACCCATTCTCTGTGTGAAAACACTACCCATGACTACCTCTTCACGAAACTGTCCTACATTTATCTCAAACGGATGATCTCTGGTAAAGGACATTGCTTCCCTGAATATAGGAGCTGGATGTCCATTCTATCTATGCCTCTTATAATCTTATATAGCTCCATTAAGTCGCCTCCCATCCTTCGCTCCAAACAGAAAAGCTCTAGCATGGTCAACCGGTCTTCGTAAGGCATGTTTTCTGATTTAGAGAGTGTCAAATAAAGCTCGTTTTACATCTGCTTTAAAACTCCCGCTTGAAATCCATAATGAGGAGACCAGACATGAACGCAATGTCCAGATATGATCTTATCAGAATGTTATATGTAACACTCAGGTTCTGTTAGCGCCTTCATCTAGGGGAAACCTGTGAAATCTCGTTTGGGTAGATTCTGCATGATGTGTTCCCCGTTACAATTCTGTACCACGAAATAACGAGCAGTACACGATATGCAATTAAAAGATTGAGCTTTATTAGTCTTAAGTTAATTACAGGTTAGTAAAGAACCAGTAAAGAAATACATTCTTGGCTTACATTCCATGGTAAGCCATGTCGGTAGCTATGGACTCGCATAGCAATCTTTCGAAATGGACGAGAATACCGAATGGTCAGGTTTACTTTTTGGTGACAATTGTTCATGACGGTTTTAAGGTTTCATACTAAATTTAAATTCAACCTGTATTATGATGGTTATGTTTAATCCCCATCACTGTTTTGATATACCAATATTGTAAACCCAGCAACATTGTCCTACACTATATAACAACGCATTTGTTACAACAGTGCAGAATTCTGAATTGCACAAGTACAGGGAATATGCACTAATCTTTCCAACGGCTGAATGACCAACAAAAATGCGGCACAGTTAAGGTGATGAGGAAATTAGCAAATTATGCTCTTCCTTTGTATTGATCGTGGAATGATCAATGCACAATGCAATCAGTTCATTGTCTTTGAAGCAATCTGCGATTCGCATCCAATAGCAACTCTAAAATTTGTAAAGAATAGAAAAGCGAAAACATTCAAGGAACATTCAAGGTGCAGTGCTTGTTGGAACTGTTAATCAGGTTAAGTAAAAGTAATAGGGTCACAGACTAATTCCACACATTTGAACGGCAGTCAGTATATTCCACGTGCAAATAACCAAATATTGTCTGTGTTTTTCGTTCAAGATTCCCCGGGCAGTCTGTTCTGAAAGTTGTTCTCCCGGTACAAGAAAGATAGCCAGGAAAGGACAACCAATTTGCTGTTTTGACTGCAAGTCCTGTGCGGATGGAGAAATTACTAACACTACAGGTAAGCAGATATACATGTTGGAATCTAACGTTTAACCAAAGTGATTCCTGAAGCGTCCCTTCAATGATGGAATGGTCGCGTTTGGTTTTCACAGACTCGACAGACTGCTTGAAGTGCCCTCCCCTGTACTGGTCCAACGATCGGAAAGATCAATGCATCCCGAAGAAAATAGAGTATCTGGGTTTTACCGAAATCCTGGGCATGGTGTTGGTGTTACTCTCTCTGGTTGGTGTGTGCATGTCTGGACTGACAGCGTGTCTATTCTTTAAACATCGAGACACACCTCTGGTTAAAGCTAACAACTCTGAGCTGAGCTTCCTCCTTCTATTTGCGCTAAGTTGCTGTTTTTTATGCTCGGTCACATTCATTGGCGAACCGTCACATTGGTCCTGTATTTTACGCCGCACGGCGTTCGGTGTCTCGTTTGTCATGTGTATCGCTTGTGTTCTGGTCAAAACCATTCTGGTGCTGACGGCATTTAAGGCAACGCATCCCAGCAGTAACAAGTTGAAATGGTTTGCTCAAAGACAGCAGAGGATAAGTGTCTTCCTCCTGGCGTCCGTGCAGGTTATAATATGTGTGCTTTGGTTGCTAATCGCGCCTCCTTTCCCCATGATCAACACTAAATATTACCGGGAGAGGATAATTTTAGAATGTGATACAGGGTCCTCTGCAGCCTTCTACTTGGCGTCGGGTTATATCGCCCTGTTATCGTGCATTTGTTTTGTCTTGGCCGTTCTGGCACGGAAGCTGCCAGATAACTTTAACGAGGCAAAATGTATAACATTCAGCATGCTCATCTTTTGTGCGGTTTGGGTCACTTTTATTCCGGCCTCAGTGAGTTCTCCTGGGAAATACACGGTGGCGGTTGAAGTGTTTGCCATCCTGGCGTCCAGTTTTGGATTGCTGCTCTGCATTTTTGCACCGAAGTGTTTTATTATTGTAATCACACCGGAGCGAAACACCAAGAAGCACATTATGGGTAAAGTAGATGAGAGGAATCTTTAAAGGTGCGTATCGATATGTCCTGGCCTTTAACACCATAGAGTCGCTGATTCACAGAGCAATACGGCACCCATGTAGACCCTTCGGCCATGGCCGTCCATACACGTCTTATTGTCAACCCAGCTGATCTCAAATGCCTGCGTTCGACCTGATCCCCAGATACTGCACCACTCCATGTAGCTCTCCAAATGTTGTTAAATTATACCATTGTATCTTCTTATTCTCGTCTTCTGGCATCCAGTTCGATAAACTCACAACAGTCTCTGTGAAGATGTTTTCCCCTCAGGTTTCTTTCAATTATTCCCTTCTCAACCGAAATCTATGTCCACTAAGTCTGGGCTGTCCTAACATTAGGAAGGATTGCTGTTCATGCCTTTCATAATTTTAAGCAATTCTATAAGGTTGAGCTCCCTTCGCTTCCGTAACGGAAAGTAAAGACCTAACCTGGGCAAACTATCCCTAAACTAGGATATCTATGTCCTGGCAATATTCTTTCTTTTCAGTTTAACACTGTTTTGCTATAACAGAGTGACCAATACTCGAGAAATAGCTCCAAGTATGGCCTCACGAATGACTTATACCAATGAAACGTAATGTCTCTACTCGGGCGCCCTATCTGATGAAGGACATCTTAACAAATACCTTTTATTACCATCCGACTGTATATTCCCCTACAATCAACCAACTACACACTAGTACCTTTCGGTTCTTCTTTTCCACGTCCCGCTTCTTTGCTCTACATTTAGAAGCAATGTAGAGTCCCACATTGATATTACTTTCTCGGATGTACTTATATTGAAATAATGCATTAACGTTCCGCTGCAGCAACGGACACAGAACTTACATTCATCCAGTTATTGGACTGAATTAAATGTTTTGATATGAATCTTCTGGTATTTTATGAGTAGAAAGCTTGAGTTAACGTACGGATTAATTGAACGGTCTGCAATCAATAAATGTAATTGCTACAAACGTAATAAGTCAATACTTTGATTTATGCACTTCGCGTATTTCATAGATAAAAACAAGTAACCATCATCGGGTCAGTATTGTATGCACCCGGTGCAGTCAGAGTAAGAGTTACTGACTCAAGGAGATCTATAGCACAGGAAAAGGCCATAGGTCCATGAGACGTAAGGACAGAATTAAGCCATTCGACCTGTTGAATATGTTTCACCATTCCTTCAAGCCGTGTTAGACCCTTTCTGGTGCCTTCTAACCAGAATCATAAGATCACAAGACGGGAACAGAATACGACCACTTCTCCGTGTCCTCTGGTCCGAGATTTTCCCATTTGATTTGCGAGTCAAATTCTTCAGATAGAGGTCGCCTTTATAACGACACAACTGGCAAAGCTGTTGAGTCAGATGCAATAACAATATTTATAAGATAGTGAATGTTTAGAGTCATTTGGTTGTAAAGTGCGCCAATTTGACTGGATTAAATTGGCGCCATTGTCGGCATGGATGCATTGGGCCGAAATACATAGATGTGGCTGTGCAACACACACAAAATACTGGTGGAACGCAGCAGGCCAGGCAGCATCTATAGGAAGAAGCACTGTCGAGGTTTCGGGCCGAGACCCTTCGTCAGGACTGACGCATCTCTGTTCTGAATGGGCGCCCTGCAAACCTCAAGTCATGTCCTCTCGTACTAGACTCCCCCACCATGGGAAACACCTTTGCCACATGAACTCCGTCCATGCATTTCAGCATTCGAAATGTTTCTATGAGGTACCACTCATTCTTCTAAACTCCAAGCAGTACAGTCCAAGGGCGGTAAAAAGTTCCTCATATGTTTACGTCCTGACGAAGGGCCTCGGCCCGAAACGCCGACAGTGCTTCTTCCTATAGATGCTGCCTGGCCTTCTGTTTTTCACCAGCATTTTCTGTGTGCCATATGTTAACCCTCTGGCTTTGAAAATTCTATAAGTTTCAAGTTGGTCGCCCCTAATTCATCTGAAATCGAATGCATCCTGGCAATCAAATGCTCTTCAATCCTGGAATAATTTTCGTGAAAATTATTTTGTACCCTCTCCAATGTCTGCGCATCTTTTCTAAGATAAAGGGCCCAAACCCGCTCACAATACGCCAAGTGAGGCCTTACCAGTGCTTTGTAAATCCTTGCACTTATATTCTTGTTTGTCGTCGTCAGCTCATGGTGATCGTATGGATAGTGTCGGTGTCCATATCGTAATCGTTGCTTCATATGGAAGTATACTGCCAGGCCTTTATTCCGTGAAGATACTGCTGCTTCCCTGTTTGGACCACTTCGGATTCGTACCCAGGACCGTCCACTGATGTCACGACAACACCGGTCATTACTAATGTCCGCACAATTACGACAACCATGTCTTTCGGAACCCTGGGTTGCACAACCTCTGATCCCATCTAGCTTCAGAGTTTTCAGTTTCCCAAGACCTTTTCCCCTCGTAATGGAAACATCACGCACCTCTGACCCCTGACGCTCTCGAAATTCCACCATACTGCTCGTGTTTCCGCAGTGAAAGCTGAGGCGAAATAATTATTCAATTCGTCTGGCACCTCCTTGTTCCATATTACTACCTCTGCAGCATCGTTTTCCAGCGGCCAGATATCCACTCTTCCCTCTTTTACACTTTATGAATCTGCAGAAACTTTTGCTATCGTCTTTAACATTATAGATTAGATTAACTTTGTATTCCACCCTTCCTGATTAACGATTTTTCAGTTGCTTTCTACTGGGTATGAAAAGCTTTCCAGTCCCCTAACTTCCCAGAAATTATTGTTCTATTATGCGCCCCCTATGGCTTTAAGCCATAAGACCATATGGTAGAGGAGCATAATTAGGCCATTTGGCCTGTCGGATAACTCCGTAATGACATCATGACTGATCCAATATCCATAAGTCCGTTTGCACTTCCGATGTTTGAAATTTCTCCCCTTATTAGATAATAGTCTGCGCTATCGTCCTTTTACATCATCATGCACTGCCCTACACTATATTCCAGCTAGCTCATTATTGCTCATTCTTCCAATTTGTTTCAGCGCTACCTTCTCCTCCACCTATCTTCATAGCATCCGTATACTTTACAAGGAAGCCGTTAATTCCACTATCGAAATCACTGACAATGTGAAAAACAGCGGTTCCAATACCGACCCCTGAGGAACACGACTGGTCTCTGGCAGCGAACCAGAAAAGGTTCTCTTTATTCCCACTCGCTGCTTCTTGTCTACAGTCAATCCTCGATACCTGCTAGTATCTTTCCTGTAGCGCCATAATATTTTAACCTGCTAAGCAGTCTCATGTGTGTCACTTTATCAAATGCCTTCTGAAAATCCAAGTAAATGACATTCATTGTCTGTCTCCTGCCTGCCTATCTTGCAAGTTGAATAGGGAGTTAACATTGGCATGTGGCAAAGGTAATGTCGCAGTAGTTATGGGGGATTTCAACATGCAGGTGAACTGGGAGAATCAGGTTGGTGCTGGACCCCAGGATAGGGAGTTTGTAGAGTGCTTAAGGAACAGCTTGTACGATAGCCGACCAGGGACAAGGCTATTCTGGATTTAGTGTTATGTAATGAACAGGATTTGATAAGCGATCTTGAAGTAAAGGAGCCATTAGGAGGTAGTGATTATAATATGATAAGTTTTTATCTGCAATTTGAGAAGGATAAGGGCAGCTCGGAGGTGTCAGTGTTGCAGTTGAACAAAGGAGACTATGGAGCCATGAGGGAAAAGCTGGCTAAAGTTAACTGGACGGATATCCTAGCAGAAAAGACAGTGGAACAGCAATGGCAGGTATTCTTGGGAATAATGCACAAGGTGCAAAATCAGTTCATCCCCCAGAGAAGGAAGGATTCAAAGGGGGGAAAGGGGCCACAGTGGTTGACAAAGGAAGTCAAGGATTGCATAGCATTAAAAAAAGGAAGTATGACAGAGCTAAGGTGAGTGGGAGGACAGATGATTGGGAAATTTTTAAGGAACAACAGAACTTAACTAAAAAGGCAATACGGGGAGAAAAAATGAGGTACGAACGCAAGCTAGCCAGGAATATAAAGGAGGATAGCAAAAGCTTTTTTAGGTATGTGAAGAGAAAGAAGATAGTTAAAAACAATTTTGGGCCCTTGAAGAATGAATTGGGTGAAATTGTTATGGGAAACAGAGAAATGGCAGAAGAATTTAATACGTACTTTAGATCTGTTTTCACTAAGGAAGACACAAGCAATCTCCCAGATCTATGGATGGGCCAAGGACATAGGGTAACAGAGGAAATGAAACAGATTGACATTAGGAAGGAAACGGTGATGAGTAGACTGATGGGACTCAAGGCTGACAAATCCCCAGGTCCAGATGGTCTGCATCCTAGGGTACTAAAGGAGGTGGCCCTGGAAATTGCGGATGCATTGGTAATCATTTTCCAATGTTCCTTAGATTCAGGATCAGTTCCTGAGGATTGGAGAATGGCTAATGTTATCCCACTTTTTAAGAAAGGAGGGAGGGAGAAAACAGAGAACTATCGACCTGTCAGCCTAATATCAGTAGTCGGGAAGATGCTATAGTCCATTATTAAAGATGAAATAGTGGCATATCTAGATAGCAGTGATAGGATTGGGCCGAGCCAGCATGGATTTACCAAGGGTAAATCATGCTTGACTAATCTATTGGAGTTTTTCGAGGATGTAACCAGGAGGTTAGACAAGGGAGATCCAGTGGATGTAGTGTACCTCGATTTTCAGAAGGCATTTGATAAGGTCCCACATAGGAGATCGGTCGGTAAAATCAAAGCTCATGGCATTGGGGGGAAGACATTTACATGGATAGAAAACTGGTTGGCAGATAGAAAGCAAGGGGTAGCGGTGAATGGGTGTTTCTCGGAATGGCAGGTGGTGACTAGTGGGGCGCCACAGGGCTCGATATTGGGACCACAGCTGTTTACGATTTACGTCAACGATTTAGATGAAGGCATTGAGAATAGCATCAGCAAGTTTGCTGATGATACTAAGCTGGGTGGCAGTGTGACATGTGATGAGGATGTTAGGAGAATTCAGGGTGACTTGGATAGGTTGGGTGAGTGGGCAGATACTTGGCAGATGACGTTTAATGTGAATAAGTGTGAGGTTATCCACTTTGGGAGTAAGAACAGGAAGGCAGATTATTCTCTGAACGGTGTAAAGTTAGGTAAGGGAGAAATACAAAGAGATCTAGGAGTCCTTGTTCATCAGTCACTGAAGGTGAATGAGTAAGTGCAGCAGGCAGTGAAGAAGGCTAATGGATTGTTGGCCTTTATTACAAAGGGAATTGAGTACAAGAGCAAGGAAGTCCTCTTGCATTTGTACAGGGCCCTGGTGAAACCACACCTGGAGTATTGTGTACAGTTTTGGTCTCCAGGGTTACGGAAGGACATCCTGGCTGTAGAGGAAGTGCAGCGTAGATTCACAAGGTTAATTCCTGGGATGTCAGGACTGTCTTACGCAGAGAGGATAGAGAGACTGGGCTTGTTCACGCTGGAATTAAGGAGATTGAGAGGGGTCTGATTGCAACATACAAGATTATGAAGGGATTGGACAAGATAGAGGCAGGAAATATGTTCCAGATGCTGGGAGAGTCCAGTACCAGAGGGCATGGTTTAAGAATAAGGGGTAGGTAATTTAGGACAGAGTTAAGGAAAGACTTCTTCTCCCAGAGAGTTGTGGGGGTCTGCAATGCACTGCCTCGGAAGGCAGTGGAGGCCAATTCACTGGATGCTTTCAAGAAGGAGCTAGATAGGTATCTTATGGATAGGGGAATCAAGGGATATGGGGACAAGGCAGAAACCGGGTATTGATAGTAGATGATCAGCCATAATCTCGGAATGGCGGTGTAGGCTCGAAGGGCCGAATGGTCTACTTCTGCACCAATTGTCTTTTGTCTATTGACTTCCACCAATAACTCTTAACAGATTTGTCAGGCAAGTTAACCCTTTACAAAAACCATGCTGACTTTGACCTATTTTATCATTAGACCTCAAGTACCTCTAAACATCATGTTTCATTATGGTCGGACATTTTTGTAACAACTGAGGTTAGGCTAACTGGCTTACAATTTGCTCTCCTTTGTCTCCCTCTAATCTTAAGGAGTGGAGTGATATTTTCAATTTTCTGGTAATCTGGGCCATTCCAGATTCAACTTATTCTTGAACGATCATGACAAATGCATCCGTTATCTCTTCAGCAACATCTTTCAGGACTCTGGAATGTAGTCCACCTGGTCCCGGTGACTTATCCACCTAAAGACCTTTGAGCTCGGCTCGCAGAGTTTTTCGTCTCGAACAACAATTTCACTGATTCCTGCTTCCTGACTCTTATGGACGTGCTGACTAATCCTCAGCTCTATCATAGTGGATCGAATCGTCCTGCCACATTGGTTTGAACCATTCCCAACAGCTCTAGCAAACCTGCCTTCAAGGATATTGGTCCCCTTCGTATTCAACTGGACTTGACTCTTTTGTAAAGTTCACACCTGCCCCAGAAGTGATCCCAATTATCCAGAAAACTGAATCTCTACCGCGCTTCCAATTCTTCAGACACGCGTTCATCCACCACCTCGTTCTATTCTTGTCCGCACTATCGTGTTGCTCGGACAGAATTCTCGAGTTGCGATCCTGTTTCACAGCTTCCATCCTAGCTTACTGTATTCTGCCTGCAGGACTTCTTCCATTTTCTACCTATGTTGTTGCTAACAGTATGTACGACAACTGCCGGCAGCTCATCCTCCCTTTTCAAGATTTTGTGGACGCATTCAGACACATCACTGACATTGGAACTTGGGAGGCAAAATACCATCCGTGTTTCCTTTCCGCGTCTGGAGCAATGGCTATCTGACACCTTAACTACAGAGCCACCTCTTACTGCTGCCATCCGGTTCAATTTTCTGCAGGGCAAGACTCAGTGCCAGAAGCACGGCCACTGTTGCTTCCCCCAAGTAGCCCCCAAGTGGCTCTCTGATCCCCTTTAGTCCATTGTGGTACAGATGGATCTGAGTTTAGGTTCTCCTGAAATTTCAACCATTCAAATTTCAATCACATTATAATCACTGCCCCATAAGGATCATTTTACCTTAAGCTGTATAATTCAATCATAACGCCCAAACTAGAACAGCTGAACCAAGAGCTTTTCTAAAAATCCATCTCCAATTATTCTAGTCACTCCTTCTCTCAGAATACAACCCGAGTTTCCCAAACTACATGCATATTATATCCAACATGGCTATTGAAACACAACCATTTTGGGATTTTTTCCATCTTCCGCCATAATTCGTAGACCACATCCTTACTACTGTTGTGGGGTTTTAGGGTGAACTCTTGCCCATAAGGGTTCTTTTACCTTAAGCTCTCGAATCAATTCCGGTATTTGCACAACGCCCACCCCGGAATAGTTGAACATCTGGTGGGCTCAACCACGAGCTGCTCCAAAAAGTCATCTCTGACCCATTTCCGAAATGTCCCCTGTTATGGTCCAGCAGCGGCATAATTTTCCCAATCTACTTGCGCATTGAAATCCCCCAAGTCTGTTGTAACATCGCTCTTCTTCTATGCATTTTCTGTATCCCGTAGTACCTTGTGGATATTTCTGTTCGGGATTAAACTGCTTACACTACTCCAGGTGCTGTCTGACCAATATTCTGTTTATTCTGCATCTCAGTCTAGCGTTTACGTATATTATAGACCTCTCGAAATAAAAACCTTTATTGAATCGTTCATAAGTACCCGACGCACTCTTCACACATCTGAGTTTCGAATTTGTACCCCACTTAGACTATCATCTACATATTTATTCCTTTATCAAATTGCACGATCACGCACATCTGTACATTATATTCCGTCTATCGGTTCGCTGCCCATTCTCTTGATTTTAATGAGCCCGTTCTAAGAGCTCCCGCCGACTCCGTGTTTCATCAACACTACCAGTTCGTCTACCTATTTGTATATCGTCCCAAAACGTGGGCACAAAACCATAGACTCAGTCATCGCAATCACTGGCGGTTACCGACAAAAAAGGTTGCAACACCGACACCTGTATACACCAACACTAGCCAACCAGAATTTGTTCCGTTTATTTCCACACTCTGCAATTAGATGATTGTACGAGCTTCAGAAAAATATGTCAAAACTTTGGGTTTTGTATTTCAATGAAAACAGTAATAGCAGTGGTTGAATATAGACTGCATCAAGTGTAGTCAGAGTAATTGAGTCAATGAGTTGTAAATGAGTTGTATAGCACAGAAACTGGCCCCAGCGACCATTCTAACCACTCGTTTGTTAACATTAGTTCTATTTGCCGGCATTAGGTTGCTATCTTACCATGCATTTAAGTACCTGTCTAAATAACAGTAGAATGCAGTGATTATACCTGACTCCAGATTCAACCTTATATTTCAGGTATTAACGATTATTGGTGTACAATCTCACCCATCAGATCTCCTTTAAATTTGTCCCCTCTCAGCTGAAATTCAAAGTCAGTCTTTCGCCCATAGGTAAAAATGTTTCAGACATTGTATTCTGTCAATGCCAATTATATTATAAGACCATACAACCATAAGGTAAGGGAGCGGAATAAGGCTATTTGGAACATTGAGCCTGCTCTGCGATTTCATCTTGGCTGATGTATTTCCCACTCAATCCAGTTCTCCTGCCGTCCCCCCGTAACCTTTAACGCCAAGTCCAATCAAGAACCTCTTAATCTCCACATTAACTCCACCCAGTGCCCTCGCCTCCACAAACTCTTGTGGCAATGACTTCCATGGATTCACCACTCCCTGGCTAAAGAAATTCCTCCTCATCTCTGTCCTAAATGGATGTTCCTCTACTTTGATGCTGTGCCTTCTGATCCTAGATTCTCTAACCAATTCACACATCCACACTATCTAGGCCTTTTGACATTCCATAGATTTCATTGAGATCACCATGATTCTTCTAAATTCTAGCGATTGCACGCCAATCCTTCAAGGGCTGCATGTATGATAACCGTTTGATTCCAGGAATCTTTCTCGTAATCCTCTGAAACCTCTCTAATATCAGCACATGGTTTCTTAAATAATGGATCCAAAACTGCCCAGAATACTCCGACTGAGTCCACACCTGTGCGTGGTACAACCTTAGCAACACATTCTTGCTTGTATATTCCCGACTTTTTGAAAAGAATTTTAATATCGCATTCGGTTTCCTCACCACCGATTCAACCTGAAAACGAGTCTTTTAAGAATCTTGCATTAGCACTTCCAAATCCATTTGAATTTCGGTGTTTCAAATTTTCAACCCGTTTCGAAAATAGTGTATGCTTTTATTCGTTCTATCAAAGTGCATGACCATACACTTCCAACATTTTTTTCGCATTCTCCTAATCTGTATAAGTCCTTTTGCAGCTTCTCCGTTTCCTCAACAGTACCTGCTTCTCCATATCATTCTCAGATTTGGCCACAAATAAATTTCGTCATCCAAATCGTTGACATACAACTTAAAAAGCAGTCGTCCCAACACTGATTCCCGTGGTATATCACTGGTCACTGGCAATCAATTCGAGAAGTATACCTTTATTCCCGATATTTGCCTCCATCCGATCGGCCAATGCTTTATCCATGCTTGTGTCTTTCCTATAATGCCGTTGGTTCTTATTTTGTTTCGTCGCCTCAAGTGTGGGACTTTGCCCAAGCCCTTCTGAAAATAGAAGTACAGAACTTCCACCGATACTCCTTTGTCTACTCTGCTTGTTATTTATTCAAAGAATTCCACCTGATGTGTCAGGCAAAATATTATCTTCAGGAAACCATGCTGACATTGGCTTATTGCATCATGTACCTCCATGTACCCTGAAACCACACTCTTAACAATCGAGCCCAGCACTGTCCATGCCACTGGGACGAGGCTGACCCTGAGAGTGGGCATGACGGCAGATCAACAAAGGCCGGGGTGTGGGAGCAATATAGAAGGCATAGGATTAGTAAATCCCAAGAGGATTTCTTCTAAAGGCAGGGAGACAACAGCCGTGTCTTTAACGGACGTCATAGCCAACAGAAAAGCCAGAGACGGCAGAAAATAGACCAGAAATTAATGGGAAGTTGAAGGATTGGAGAACTTTTTAAAAACCAACAGAATAAAACTATGGGGGAGAAGATTTTGCCTCTGAGAGTGGAGTGATATTTACAATTTTCCGGTCCTCTGGAAACATTCCCAAGCGATGATTCTTTGAAAAGCATTATTAATCTTCTACAATCTCAACTACTACCTTGTTTAGAACCATGTGGAGTAGTTCAACAGGTCAGGTGACTTACCTATCTTCAGACTTTTCACTTTACCAAGCACCATCTCGCTAGTAATAGCTAGTACATTCACTTCAGCGCCTTCACATTGTCGAACTTCCAGTATACTACTAGTGTATTCCACAGTGAAGACTGATGCAAAATACTTATTTAGTTTGTCCGCCATTTTCTTCTTCCCTGTTACAATCTCTCTAATGTCATTTTCTACCAGTTGAATAATGCTTTTTGAATCTCTTATATTCTTTATGCAACTGAAAAACGTTTCGGAACATTTTTGGTATTATTGTCTAGCTGACTTTCATATTTTATCTTCTCCCCCCTAGTTTTATTCTGTTGGTTTTAAAAAAAAAGTTCTCCAATCCTCCAACTTCCCATTAATTTTTGGTCTATTTTCTGTCGTCTCTGGCTTTTCTGTTGGCTATGACGTCCGTTGAAGACACGGCTGTGTCTCCCTGCCTTTAGAAGAAATCCTCTTCGGATTTACCAATCCTATGCCTTCTATATTGCTTCCATACTCCGGCCTTTGTTGATCTGCCGTCATGTCCGCTAGTGCCCTTTCCAATCAATCCTGGCCAGCTCCACTCTCAGACAACTGTAATTCTCTTTATCCTACAGTAGTAAAGAAACATCTAAAGTTAGCTCCTTTCTGTCTAATTACAGGGTCGATTCCATCATAGTATATCCACTGCGTCCGAAGGGTTCCATTAACAGAAGGTCCCTAATCATATCCGGTTCATTACACAACACCAAGTACAGAACTGCTCATCCCACTCGTGAGCTCCACCACAAGCTACTCTAAAAAAGCCATTTCGGAGGCATTCCAAAATTCTCTCGGGTACAAGCATGAATTCTATTTTCCAAATCGATATATATTATATATTGAAATCCTAATGCCTAACGGAACGTTGCCATTTTGACATCAACTCCTGGCTAGTGTTTGGAGGCCTGGAAATAATTACTGTCAGGGCTTTCTTACCTTTGCACTTTCTTAACCCTGCCCCAAGAGGATTCCACGCCTTCCAATCGTATGTCACCCCTCTAAAGAAAATGATTTAATTGCAGGTCTCCCTTCAGTTATCTTCGCTCCAGGAAATATAAGATAAGTCTCTCAAATCTCTGCACTTAATTAAAGGCTTTCAGTCCATGGACACATCCTCGTTAACATTTTCTGCAGCAGACTCTCCAGCACAAGATCATCTTCCTATATTTTGGCAAGCAGAAATGGGCAGATTTCTCCCGGTGTGGACTGATTTACAACATTCCACCATAACTTTCCAAAGTTTAGATTCTATGACCTACCAATGAAGGCAATCCTACCATAGATATCCTTCGTCATTCCATAACGACATCCATAGAGCTGTGGACTTTAGCACCAATATCTCTCTGTTCGTAAGGATGAGGTTGTGCTCTACCATTTACTGAATACGTCCTTCACCTTAAATCTTGTTTCAGGAGGTCAGCTTTCAATTAAATCTGCAATTGCTCTCTACAATTTTATATTGAACCTACATACTTATGTAGCCTTAGAGAAAACTAGCTTGTTATGTTTTGGTTCTGCGTCATATACCAGCAGGATTACTGGTCTTGGAATTGATTCTTTGAATCAGGAACTGAAGCGAGAAGTCAGGACGTCAAGGATGTAACATTGTTTCTGCTTCTATTCTGTCTACGCCTTTAAAAAGTCGAAAGGTTTCAATGAGATTCCCCTCTCATCCTTCTGAATTCCAGCGAGTACAGACAGCAAGCGTCCCTCGTATGATTACCCCTTCATTCTTGGAATCATAATTTTGAACCTCCTCTGGACTCTCTCCAATGTCAGCACATCTTTTCTAAGATGGGGTGCATAAAACCGTTCTCTATCTTCACGTTGAGGCCTCACCAGTGCCTTATAAAGCCTCAGCATCACATAATTGCCCTTGTATTCTTGACCTCCAGAAATGAATGCTAACATGGTGTTTGCCTTCCTTACTACCGACTCTAACTGCAAGTTAACCCTTAGGGTGTTCTGCACAAGTTCTCCCAAGTCCCTTTGCATCGCAGAGTTTTGGATTTTCTCCCCGTTTGGAAACATGGTACGCACATTTATTTCTACTACCAAAGTGTATGACCAAGCACTTTCCAACACTGTATTTCATTTTGACACTTTCTTTCCCATTGTCATAATCTGTCTATGATCTTCTGGATTTTGTCTGTTTCTTCAACAAGATTTGTCCCTCCACCAATCTTCGTCTCATCTGCAAACTTGGCAACAAAGCCATGTATTTCACCATCTACATCATTTATATCCAGCATAAGAAGAAGAGATCCTAACCCCAACCCCTGTGGAACACCACTGGTCACTGGCAGCCAAACAGAAAAGGATCCTTTTCTTCAACTGTCTGCCTCCTACCAATCAGCCATCGCTTTAACTTTCCGGGAGTATCATGGGCTGAACTGAAACTCTTAACAATGAGCAAATGTATTTTCACCATTTAGAACGTAAAACAAAACAGTACGGCACGTCATCAAATGATGTTGTGCCGACTTTTAAACCTACTCGAAGATATTTTTCCTCCTACATATCCCATAAACCTCTATTTCTTTTGTCAATGTGCCTACCTAAGAGTTTTTTAAATAGCCCTAATGTATCCGTTTATTCCACCTTTTCTTGCAATAATATCCTGGAACTTGGCACTCTCTATGTAAAAAATCTATCTATAAAATATCCCATCGAGGTTACTCCTCTTATCTTAGCCTGATGTTCTCAGGTATTAGACATTGTTGCCCTGGGGAAAAGAGCCTTCCTCCTTTATTCCAAGGGGAAAATAAATAGTTTGTTTAAACTCTCCTTATATGTTCTGCAGTCAAGACAACATGCTGGTAAATCTCTTTTCTGCCTTTTCCAAGCCTTCCATAGAATTCATATAGGGTAAACGAACACAGCACTCCCGGGTGATCGAACCAGAGCTTTATAGAGCAGTAGCATTACCTCGCAGTTCTCGCATTAAAATAAACAGAAACAATGGAGTTTAGGAAAAATCGAAATTAAGCGAGGCTCCCATTGACCTGGGAGTCTCTGCGAGTTGCCGAATTTTTAATTAATTCCACAGCGCCCGAATGCAAGGTGGTGTGTTTAGCCATTTCATTGTAAACTTTATTGATAGATATGGAGCTGCAAACAGCTCTTTCCAACCGAATGAAAAAAGGTGAATGGGCAGTTTTCAATTTATTTTGCTGTATAGTTTAAGAGGATAAAAGAGGATTCAACGACTCTTCGATGCGGAGTTTGTGGGCAGTCAAATTTAGTCTGCTTCCAATTGCCTTGTATGTGTCAGTGTATCAGGGTCACAGTAGATCTCCACACAGGTGCAGGGTATTCGGCCCCATTCAAAGTACCAAGTAATCAAATATCCCTTTAAGATTCCCCGGGCAGTCTGCTCTGATAGAGGTTCCCCTGGAACGAGAAAAACCGCCAGAAAAGGACAACTGATTTGTTGTTTCCAGTGGACGCTTTCGTCAAACTTGTAAAAACCATCTGATTTAGACCCTACAAACTGCATCGTATCCTCCGCTGTTTTGGTTCAACGAACGGATAGATCAATGCCTTATGAAGAATATAGAGTAACTGGTTTTTAACGAACTCCTGGACACTGTGTTAATTTTTTTCGCTCTGGTTGGAATGTGCATGTCTGGTCTGACAGTGGAACTCTTCTCTCCACATCGAGACACACCGCTGGATAAAGCTAACAATTCTGAGCTGAGCTTCCTCCTCTATTTTGCTGCTATTTCTTAAACTCAGTCACATCGATTGGCGAACCGTCAGAATGATATTGTATGTTACGCCACGTAACATCTGATGTCTCGTTTGTTCTGAGTATTTCTTGTGTTCTGGTCAAAGCGATTCTGGTGCTGAGGGCATTTAAGACAAAGCATCCCAGCAATAACAGGATGAAGTAGTTGTGACAAAGACAGCAGTGGATGTGTCTTAATCTTAGCGTCTGTGCGGAGTTTAAAATGTGTTTTGGCTGCTCATTGAGCCTCCTTACCGCAAGATCAACTCCAAGTGATACAAGATGTTCTGGACCCTTCTAATCGGATCGTCTGGAGACTTCTGCTCAGTGACGGGTTATAACGCTCTTTTGTTGTTTATTGGTTTTGTCTTCGTCTTTCCCGCACAGAAGCAGCCGTATATATAACTTTAACGACGTAAAGTCTTTAGCATGCTAACCTTCCCTGAGGCTTGGATCCCTTTTATTCGATCTCTCATTTCTCCTGGGAAATACAAGGTAGCGCATTAAGTGTTTGGACACCTGGTGTCCAGTTTTGGTTTGCTGCTTTGCTTTTTTGCACCGAAGAGTTTTATTATCGTAATCTTTTCAGAGAGTAACAGTAAAGAAACACATCATGGGTGAACTGGCATGAGTGGAAATTTTAGAAGTTGCGCATTAATATGTCCTGTGGCTTAATAATGTGTGTTTATGATTGCATCAGTTCACTCTAAATTTAACAAGGCGTTTACTTAATAGCAGGAAATAAAAGGAATAGATTAGTAGGAATCTATCACTTGGCAGTGATGTAATTGATTTTTCCCTGAGAGTTAGAGATGCGCGTTTAACCAATAAACGATCTAATATGCCAGTGCTTTGCATGTTATTGTTCTTCTTGTCAAGGCAATAACAGTAGCATCTTAACATTGAATGCATCAGTTCTTTGCTTGAACAAGATCAGTAGCTTGTACCTTCTGCTGATGTGCATAACCTCAGTCTGCTTCCCCTGTTTGCACCATAGATAATACTATGCACCATCTGATCGTCTCTCGTATTTCTTTGTTCTAGGGGATGAATTACAAATTCTCCAGTCTAATTTTACCTCTGAAACCTTTCATACTTCGAACCATTCCCATAAATATCTATGAAAACCACGGTTCGAATTTAGATCAGCACATAAAATGCTGGATGAACTGAGGGAGTCGGCCACATCTGGGAGGGAAATGTAGAGCTGAGACACTTCAGCTGCTAGAATGAAAGACAGATGGAAGATAGCAAGGGGTGAAGAGGTGCAGGGAAAGGGTGGAGAGAAATGATAAGTAGGTCCAGGTGTGAAAGGCCGATGAGGGGGCCGAGAGTGGGAATAGTTTCTGAGGCTGTGAGACGTAATATGGAATGTTGAATGGGATGAAGATGATGGAATCCAACAATATCGGAAAGTGGAGCATGGAATAAATGGAGGGAAGTGTGGAGGGGAAAGGATGGGAGGAGGATGAGCTTGACAGGTAGATGGATAGATTGAAAGCGTGGGAACAGTTACGGTGATGGAGGCAGGAGTATCGGGGTGAGAAAGGGACAGGTTACAGAGCGGTCTATTCAGCTGGAGAAGTCAGTTTTAATTTCTATTCATGCCATGGTGAGCTTTCCTGGGAAATACACTGTGGTGGTTGAAGTGTTTGCCATCCTCACCTCTAGTTTTGGATTGCTGCTTTGCAATTTTGCACCTAAGTGTTCTATTATCGTAAGTACTCCGGGGAAGAACGCAAAGAAACGCATTATGGCTAAGCATTAAAGACGAGAAAGTCTGCAGATGTTGCAAATCCAAAGCAACATAGAGAAACTGCTGAAAGTCAGGCAGCATCTATGGAAATGACTAAACAGTCTATATTTCAGGCCGATACCCTTCTGCAGGAATTGAATTGAATTGAATTAATTTTATTTCTTACATCCTTCACATACACGAGGAGTTAAAGTCATTACGGATTGTGCATTATGGCTAAAGCGAGATGAGAGGGAGCTTTAAAGATAAGCATCAATACGTCATGACGCTGAATACAGGACATTTCTTTGTGGCAACTGTTTCTGAATATAGAAACCCGTTCACTAATTATGTTGAACTGAAGAATTTAATATTCATCCACCACTTAGTGCTGCAGACATTCGTTCTATTCGGAGTTAGTGATCACTCTGTACGTTTGTAGATAATAATCGATTTTGTACGCTCGTGTATTCGTGCAACTATGCTGGAAGTTCATCTGCCTTATCCCGTATACTACAAGAATTCAAATATATCAACTTCAGTCCTCTATTTGCCACTGTTTTAAGCCAGTTACCTTAACTTCCACAGTATCACCCGCCTTTCCAATGATAATTCTTGCAGTGAAATATATGCAGGACAGCAGTCGCACCATGATGGATATTATAATTCCTAACATAATCTGAGGTCTTACCAACATATGCCTCCACAACCTCTCCACCAACTGTTCTAGAACTCTAGTTCCCATGTCTCTGGAACTCCAGTTTAAACCCTACCGTACAGCATGAACAAATCTTCCCGCTAGAGTAATTAGCCCCCTTCCCTTTCAGGTGCAAACCGTCCCTTCTGTACAGACTCCACCCTTCCTGAAATATTTACGAACGGCACCCAATTCTTGTGAATTTCCTGCAAAATCTGATGAGACATTGGCGTACCATGATTACCCCATCTATTAACAAACGAAAAAGAAAACAGCCAGCGTTATCAACATAAAGTAACGCGTTTTTTTCTGGGCGACTGTCTAAGCCTACCTTAGTTTTGCCTTATTTCTAACCCCGCTCTCTGATTTACTGAATCGGGTGATGTCTGCAGAACTGCAATGGCTGGAATTTCTGGAAACAATTCGGAAGGCAAAGGATATAGACACCCCAAAGAGATCAAAATGCAAGATGATAAAACCGTAGCAACAGGAGAATTTAATACTAACATAAAAGGAGGGCAGAAATAGAGGGCATAAATAGGGCCAAAATTAGAGCGAAGGTGGAGGATTGAGAAGCATTTACAAACCAACAGAAGGCAACAAAAGCAGTATTTAATAAGTTAAGCATGTAATATGTGCAGTTGTGAAGGCCAGGTCATTATGTACATTTAAGGCAGTGGCTGATATATTCTTGGTTGGTCAGAGCATGAATGGATACAGAGAGAAGTGAGGTGACTGGGGCTGAGAGGAAAATTGGATCAGCCAAGCTGAAACAGAGGATTAGCTAAGATGAAACAGAGGAGCAAACTCGGTGGACCAAATTCTGCTCCTATACTTCATGCTTGTATGGTCTTATATTAAGTAATTCACTTATGATCGTGGACAGGAACTCTTACAATGTTTATAAAGCGGTGTGCACTGCATATGAAAGAGTTAAGTAGCTATTCGTGGACAACCCAGATGGACGTCTTTCAACCTTTTGATTATGGCAGATTTTAAATGCATTATTTAAGTACTATTTAAGTAATGACACAGACCGTCCGGGTGAATAATAGACCAAACCCAGGGATCTGCGACTGACAAGGAGAATGCTGTGGTTGGCTTGGTCCTCTTAACCAAAGGCGCGTTGGCTCTGCTTCTTTTGTCTATGCCTCCAAACACATATAAACCTGTCTGGCCCTGCCTCAGATAATTTTAACTGGACACTACATTTTTGGAGGCAAAGTCTTTATCTTTGTGCAAGAAACTTAGGGCAATCTGTTGGATTTTGTACACAAAATAAACGCAAGGAAATCTCTTGCACTTTATTTTTAGTTCTTCAATTACATGAAGTAAACTTACTTGACAACAACAATCGGGGAGAACGTGCATTGTGATGAGAACCACGACTCTGTGTATACAACAGCCTTCGCTCCAAAGAGAAAAGACCTAGCTTAATCTACCTTTCCTCATCCCTCATAAGACATGTTTTCTAATCAAGGCCTGTACCTGGAAAAGCTCCTTTGTACCTCCTATAAAGCTCCCACAAAATTCCTATAATGTGAAGACCGAAAATGAACACATTTCACGTGCGCTGTACCTAGTTTTATCGACTGCAAATTTATTCCGAGGCTTTTGCACGAAACCAACAACAACAAAAAAGAGAGTTTGGGATAAAAAGAAGGTAAACGAAGTTTCGTTTAACCTGGTGGTAACTGCATTTTCTGACATTTTTATTTAGTTCATTACTAAGTGCCTAAGCACGGATGTTGTGTTCAGCCATTTCATAGCAAGCTGTGTTGGTATCTATGGAGTCGCAAACAGATCTTCCCAACCAAGTAAAAAGCAGAGTTCAAGGTGAAATCGTCCAAAAAATACCAGATACTGAGTTTTCGGGTGCTGACAATCCGAATAAATTCACATCCCTTTCAGTCCGTCAATGTAATAGGGTCAGAGATACCTCCGCACAGCAGGAATTCAGTCGGCCCCAATGTAAATTAAATGATCAGATATCGCCTATGCTTCTTCTCTTCCGGTTACCTGAGCAGTCTGCGCTGAAGGTTGCTCCCCTAGAACAAAATTTAAAAAAATAAACGGACAGGGAAGACAATTAGACTGTTTTGCCGATTGCACATCCTCTGCGGGTGGAGAAAACACTAACAGCAGACTTGTCTGCCATTTAATCTAAGAGATTCCAGAAACGACTTCCACATCCAGTTAGTGATCAATTTTTCCCCTCATCATCCACAGGCAGCTTTGTTTCCTCCCCTGTTCTGGTCCAACAATCCGGGAGATCAAAGCATTCCGAAGTAAACAGAGTATCTGTCTTTTACCGAAAGCTTGGACATGGAGTTGGTGGTTCTTGTTCTGGCTGGTGTGTGCTTGCATGGACTGAAGGCAGGTCGATTCTTTAGACATCATGACACACCTCTAGTTAAAGCTAAAACGTCCGATGAGTTTCCTCCTATTTGCGTTCAGCTCTGTCACGTTCACTGGCGAACCGTCAGACTGGTCTAGTGTGTTACGCCACACGGTATTTGGTGTTTCGTTGTTCAGTGTACTTCTTGTGTTCTGGACAAAAACGTTCTTCTGCTGACAGCATTTCAGTCAATGCATTCCAGTAATAACTAGATGAGATGGTTTCGTCAAAGAAAGTTAAGTACCTTCTACTTGGCGTCTGTGCAGTGTTTAATATGGGTAATTTGGCTGCTCATTAAGCCTCATTTCCCCGTGATCAACTCCAAATATTAGAAGAGGACGATAATTTTAGAATGTGATATGGGATCTTCTGCAGCCTTCTACTTAGAGTCGGGTTATATCGCCCTGTTATCGTATATATTTTTATATCTTGGCCTTTCTCGCACGGAAGCTCGAGAATGGAGATACCTCCTTCTCCCTGATTAGGGAGCGAGAGAATTTGTGGCATGTCGAATGCTGGGTGAGACGCGAAGTCTTTGGGTTAACTGTAAGTCTGTGTCTTTGCTATTGCTTTGCACACACATTAGCACTCGGAGGAGGTGTCGATACTTGCTTTTTTTGGCGGTTGGGTCAGGGGGAATGTTTGCTTGCTGTCGCTTACGCCTGGGAATGAGGGGAGCTGGGCGGGACTTTGGGGTTCTTATGTTTAACTCTCGTTCACTCTTAGGGCACTTCTCCGTTTTCGTGGATGTTTGCGAAGCAAAAGCATTTCAGGATGTATATTGTATACATTTCTCTGTCGTTAAATTGGACCTTTGAAACTTTGAAATAACTTTAACAAGGCATAGCCTATAGCATTCAACATGCAGATCATTTGTGCGGTTTGGTTCACATTTATTGCAGTCTCTCTCAGCTTTCCTGGGAGTACATGGGGGCGTTTGAAGATTTTGCTATCCTGGCGTCCCATTTGTATTGCTGCTTTGCATTTTTGCACCAGAGTGTTCTATTATCGCAATCGCTCCGCAGAAAAACACAATGATGCACAAATGGATAAAGTGTAATGAGAGGAAACGTTAAAATATGAGGCTCAGTATGTTCTGGTGCATATCATGTGTTTATATTTCTCTGAGAAATTGATCCAGATTACACAAAATCCGTTCACTTGTCAGGCTGAATTAAGTGATTTAATGTTGATCTATTGTTTAAGATTAGAATAATTTCTTTTTTCCCTTAAGGTTAGTAAACAATATGAAATTAAACGATTTATGCGTTTTGATATGCTGTGTTTATGTATTTCACGGCAGGGCATAACAATAATGTATCATTATTGTAGCAACTATACTTGAGCAATCTCTATTTCATTTCTCTTTGGAAAACCTTATGCACTATTCCTCAATTACAAATACTGTACATACACTATTACATTGCATTTTCCTTTTACTGGTGTGCTTTTTTTTTTGTTCCACGGAGAGTCCATTTTTAACTTGCTTCTGAAATCTCACAGCCAATGCATATGTATGAAACCACATACAAAGCTTTGATTAACACATAAAATCCCAGAGGCACCCAGGGAACCGGATCTAGTGGCATCGAGATTCATCGTCACCGAGGAGGACGTTAGAAGGGCTTTCCTGAAGATAAATCCAAGGTGACGGGCCCAGATGGCGTCCCGGGACGTGTTCTCCGGGTCTGTGCAAGCGAGCTAGCTGGAGTGTTTGCTGACATCTTCAACTGCTCCTTGCTTCAGTCAAAGATACCCTCGTGTTTTAAGACGGCAACGATAATCCCGGTGCCGAAGAAGAGTAAGGTGGCATGCCTGAATGACTATCGACCTGTGGCTCTGACATCAATTGCTATGAAATGCTTGGAGCGATTGGTTATGGCACACATCAACCATAGCCTACCGGTCAACCTCGACGTCTTGCAATTCGCCTACCAGAGCAACAGGTCAACAGCAGATGCCATCTCTTTGGCACTACATTCCTCCTTAGAACACCTGGAGAATAAAGACGCATACGTAAGGCTCCTTTTCATTGACTACAGCTCTGCCTTTAATACCATCATTCCAAATAAACTGATTCCTAAGCTCCGGAACCTGGGTCTCAGCACTCAGATCTGTAGCTCGATCTTCAACTTCCTCACAGACAGGACCCAGGCTGTAAATATAGGGGACAAGCTCTCCTCTACACTCACTCTGAGCACTGGTGCCCCATAAGGTACTCATCCCCCTGCTGCACTCATTGTACACCCATGATTGTGTAGCCAAGTTTCCATCGAACTCAATAAATAAGTCTGCTGATGACAGCACAGTTGTAGGCCGTATCTCGAGTAATGATGAGTTTGAGTACAGAGAGGAATTTAAGAAACTGGTGGCATGGTGCGAAGACAATAACCTATCTCTCAACGTCAGCAAGACGAAGGAGTTGGTTGTTGACTTCAGAAGGAGTAGCGCCCCATCTACATCGGTGGTGCGCAGGTGGAACAGGTCAAAAGCTTTAGGTTCCTCGGGGTCAATATCACAAATGACCTGATTTGATCTAACCAAGCAGAGTCCACTGCCAAGAAGGCCCACCAGCGCCTTTACTTCCTGAGAAAGCTGAAGAAATTTGGCCTGTTCGCTAAACCCACACTAATTTTTATAGATGCACCGTAGAAAGCATTCTTCTAGGGTGCATCACAACTTGGTGTGGAAGTTGTCCTGTCCAAGACCGGAAGAAGCTGCAGAGGATTGTGAACACAGCCCAGCACATCACACAACCCAATTTTCCATCCTTGGACTCACTTTACACCGCACGTTGTCGGAGCAGTACTGCCAGGATAATCAAGGACACGACACACGCAGCCAACACACTTTTTGTCCCTCTTCCCTCCGGGAGAAGGTTCAGGATCTTGAAGACTCGTACGGCCAGATTCGGGAACAGCATCTTTCCAACTCTGATAAGACTGCTGAACGGATCCAGACCCGGATCTGGGCCGTACCTTCCAAATATCCGGACTTGTCCCTCAGTGTTTTTGCACTACCTTACTCTCCCTGTTCTATTTTCTGTTTATGATTTATAATTTAAATTTGTATTATATTTACTATCGATTTGTACTCCAGGGAGCACAAAGCAAAGAATCAAATATCGCTGTGATGATTGTACGCTCTAGTATCAATTGTTTGGCGACAATAAAGTAAAAGAAAGAAGAAATTACCTAGTTTTAGAACTGTATAGAATTTCAACATAATATCCTATCTTCTGTACTCAATATTTTGATATATGAAAGCAAAAGCACCAAAAGATTTTCTAAGACTCCACCTGCCCTTAATGCTCTTTCAATGATTTATGGACGCATTTTAGATCTGTTGGTTCCATGGCATTCCCCAGTGCCAACCGTTCACTGTGTAAGACCTACACTGGTTAGTCAATCGGACGTGCAAAACCTCGTATTTGTCTGTATTAAATTCGATCTGCCGTTTTCGAACCCGTTTTCCAGTTGATCTAGATTCCTCTGCATGCCATTGCAACCTTCTCTGTCGTCCTCTGCACCCCAGTCTTGGTGTCATCCGCAAATTTGGTGACCCTGTTAACCACATTATCATCCATGTTATTCATATAGATGGCAAACAAAAACGGACGCAGCAGCGATAACTGTGTTACTCTATTAGTCAAAGTTCATTTGTCATTGGTGCACGCATGGACTTCTGGCTGTTCACCCACCCACTTAAGAATTCTAAGTACTCGATTCGGTATTTCTCGGAATCTGGAACCCGGGAGGCAACATACCATCCGGGAATCTCATTCTTATCCACAAAACCCACTTTCTGATTCCCTAATTATATAACCCCCGATCACCACAGCTCGCTTCTTCACACCCCTTTCCCTTCCGAGTTATAGTGCCACCCCCTTTGCTAGAGACCTCACGGCTGTAATTCTTCTGCTATGTCATCCCCGGCAACAGTATCCGAAGGTGAAGGGGATATAACTACTTCCCCAGATATCCTGTTTCTAGTATCCACTTAGAACATGATAAGAGCACACAAAAAATAGTAGGAGTAGGGCATTAGGCCTGTGGAACCTGCTCCATCATTCAATAAGATCATGGTTGATCTGGCCATGGACTCATCGCCCCCTACCTGCGTTTTCCCAGTAATCCTCAATAACCCTACTATGCAAAAATCTATACAACTTTATCATAAATATATTTCCTGAAGTAGTTTCTACATATACTGCCCCGAATCTTAAGACTATGTCCTCTAGTTTTAGTCTCACCTATCACTGGAAATAGCTTTCTGGCCTCTATTTTATTTGATTCTTTCATGATTTAATATGTTTCAAAAGACTTCCTTTTATTCTTCTGAATTTCAGCGAGTACAGTCCCCGACGACCCCACCTCTCCTCTAACCCCCTCACTTCTGGAATCAACCCAGTGAACATCCTGTTCATCGCCTCCAAAGCCAGTAAGGAGAGCAGAACTGCAGGTGCGGCCTCTCCAGCACCTGCTCTTAAATTCAATCCCTCTAGCAATGAAGACCAACACTCCATTTGCCTTCTTGATAGCCTGCTGCACCTGCAAAGTAACCTCTCGAATCACGCCATTCATCTCGTTCCAAGTGCAACTCCAAAACGCAGAGTGTTAGAAGTTGAATCTGGATAACTCCCTCATAGCTGCAGTAATTGGGGATACTGGAGGTTTCGATTCCGTCCTATATCGTGCAAGAGGAACATTGAGTTGTCTTGCTTCTCATCCTTACTGTTCCAATTGAGCAAATATATACCTTTTAATATAACCAATATCCTACACAGCCGTCTGTGGCAACGAATTCCGCAAATACACCATAATTTGTCTCAAGAAATTCCTCCTTAAAAATTTTAGAAAGGGACTTCCTTCTATACTGACTCCATCCTCACTGACCCTAGGCTGCACCACTGTAGGAAATTTCCTCTGAACCTCCACTCTATCTAGACCTTTCAATATTCCATAGGATTCTCTGAGATCTCCACTCATCACTGTTTCCTCTAAGCTGTGTGGGTACGCTGCCTTACTGTAACTGAAATGTTCCCGCACATATAATCATTGTGACAGCACAGCTATTCATTCTAATTATTCAGAGTATGAAAATTATAAATAAAACATTGCACAGCTTCCATGCCGTGAAGAAACGTTCCGCTCAGACAATGATTCATGCATGCAGTTGTAAAACAAAAATGGAGCGAACATTGTTCATCATTCTTCTAAACATCAGCGAGTTCAGGTCCAGAGCCATCAAACGCTCTTCAGAGATGAACCGTTTCATTCCTGGGATCACTTTGTGGACCTCTTTTTGACTCTCTTTAATGCCAGCACACCTTTGAAAGTAAAAATAAACTTTTTAACAGAGACACGCGAGCCAACATATTTTACACCATGACTTGCAATGTTAACACGTACAAACAAGCTGGATGAGCTCAGCAGGTCGGGCAGCATCCGTTGAAATGAGCAGTCAACTGACAGTTTGTACGTGTTGATTTGACCACAGCATCTGCAGTGTACTTTGTGGTGATTTGGAATGTGTCTGGAAACGGCTGCCAATGTAATGGCGTTGAAGAGATTTCTCAATATACAAATAAATATGCAGGGAATGGAGGGATATGAACGATATGTAGGCGGAAGAGACTTAGTTTAATTTCGCATTACGTTCGGTGCAGACATTGTGTTCAGTCTGTTCCTGTCCTGACTGTGTTCCATGTTGTATGTTAATGAATCAATAAAAAACGCTATAAATACAGGAGAATCTGCAGATGCTGGAATCCAGAGCATCACGCAAAACACTGGAGGAGCTCAACAGGTTTGACAGCATATGTGGAAATGAATAATATTATCTAGCTGAAAGGAAAGTGGGAGGAAGCCGGGATAAGAATTTTGTAGTGGGAAAGGGAAGCGATTACAAACTAGTAGATGATAGTTGAAACTTGATGGGTGGAAGAGGGGCGGGAAACGATAAGCTGGGAGCTGATAGGTGGGAGCAGTATACAAGAATGGACCATGGGAGAAAGAGGGAGATGACAGGCAGGAGAGCAGAGCAGAAGCAAGAGGGCAACCAGACCCTATACTCCATAACTGGATAATATGGGAGAAGAGTGAAGGGAGACATTTCTGGAAGCTCTTCTGTCCTGCCAGCTTGAACTAGATGTGGCTGACCAAATAAATGCTGTACTTAACCTTTAGGATCGTGGTCAGCGGAGAGGCGCAGATGAGGGAAGCCTTAAAATACCCAGTACCGACGTAAAGCCATTTAGTCTATCATTCTTCGAGCCTGTCTTAAGTAACAGACCAACATTAGCTATCCTCTAATCTTGGCACGCTAGACATGTCTAAGAATGTTATAAATGTTTCTTCTAGGACCTAACCCCTGCAGGTTTTGCACTAGCCTCCCGCCACATCTGAGGGAACATCTTTTCATGGCGTGGTGATTTATGGATCCTAATATACCTGTAAACAACAAGCACCATTTACTGCTCTATATTCCGCATTCCTTCCATGACCTCTCTATTGTTCTTCCTCAGTTCTATACTCTGTGCCCATCTCTAATTTATTTTGCTTCAATGCTTTCTGATATTTAAGTGGTAGTGCAAGTATCTCATGCTAACATTTTCAAAAATAGATTCCAATGTATCTCTCAGGTGGATTCTCTCTAGTCCAGTGACATCGGTTGTTAAACATTTTGCTGTCCTTTTGCTCTTAATAAATCTGCAGACCCCCCCTGGGATTTTGTTTCACTTTGTCTGCTCGAGCAACTCCATGCCTGCTTTGGTCCTCCTGATTTCCTTCTTAGTGCATTTCCTATGCTCCTCAAGTCCCCTTTTTATGGTGCTCTTTATATTGCTATGCGTCTTCCTCTTAACCAAGGCCTCAATGTCTCTCTAAAGTCAAAATTCCCTAAACCTGTTTTACTTGCTTTTTATTATGACAGTAAAACAGAACATCTGTACTCTCTACATTTCTCTTTTGAAAGCCCCCAAATTACCAACTCATCTTTGCTAGAAAAAAAACCCCATCCCAATCCACTCTTGTCAAATTCTTTCTGATGTCAACAGTGCTGACTTTTTTTCAGTCACGAATCTCAAACTGAAGGAAACAGCTATCGTTCCAGAATTATTTTGCAAACACTGCAATTATAATTAATGTAAGAGCTCCCCTACACACAGTTCTATCACCTAACCTGACTCGTTCTCTAATAGGAGATACAATATCGCTCATTCCAGTTGAGACCTCCATATATTAATTAAGGAATCAAGCCCATTAACATGGTAATTCTCTTCTTATTCCTCCGTTACATCCATATATTCTCAGGATAGAAACCCTTCAATTTGACGTTTCTGAGTACCGAAGTGGCACATCTATGACTAGCAATGCCAACCCCTCTTTAAACCCTCCCACTCTATCGACAATAGAATACTGCAACGAAGTTTCACGAATGGCTACAATGTCATAGTTGGATGCATTAATCCACACTCTATGCTAATTCGCTATACTTACACTGCTCCTAGAATTGAAATAGACGGAGCACAATATTTTATTCCTATCATACTAAGCTTTTCGATTCCTGTCTTTGTATGTCAGCTTAACATCGACTTTCCCCACAATTTCCCGACGATGGCCATTGTCATAGCGGCCATTGTCGGAGTGGACTGAGACAGAATGGGTCGCCTTTGGCTCAATCAGGCTTCCGCGAGAACAGGCAGAGGCGAGGTTTGAACGGGGCACAACTACTCAAGCGCGTGGAAGTCGGCCTCTGAGATCAGCGGGGGAATTTAAAAGGTGAGCATAGGCTGAGTACGAGCTGAGGTAAAGCAGGGTAAGCACCTTTAAATAATCTAATTAGATTAGGAGTAGGTAATGGAGGTAGTAGTTAAGTCAGTTGAGTGCTCCGTTTGCAGTATGTGGGGTGTCAGGGCGAGCACTGTTGTCACTGATGACTGCACCTGAAAAAAGTGCATCCAGCTGCAGCTCCTGACAAAGTGTTAGGGAACTGGAGCTGGAGCTGGAGCTGGATGAACTTCGGATCATTCGGGAGGCAGAGACAGAAATAGACAGGAGTTTCAGGGAGATAGTCACCCCTAATAGTCAGGAGACAGGTAGTTGGGTGACTGTCAGGAGAGGGAAGGGGAATAGACAGGAAGAGCAGAGCCCCCCCCTTGTAGGCGTTCCCATCAACAATAAGTATACCGTTTTGGATACTGTTGGTGGGGACGACCTACCAGGGACAAGTTGCAGTTGTTGCGTCTCTGGCACCGAGACTGAACCCTCAGCTTAAAAAGAAAGGAGGGAAAAGAGGAGAGCAGTATTGATAGTGGATTCGATAGTTAGGGGGACAGATAGGAGATTCTGTGGAAGAGATCGAGAATCCCGGATGGTTTGTTGCCTCCCTGGTGCCAGGGTCCGCAATATCTCGGATCGAGTTCTCAGTATTCTTAAGACGGAGGGTGAGCAGCTGGATGTCGTTGTCCATGTAGGGACCAATAACGTGGGTAGGAAGAGTGAGAAGGTCTTGAAAGGTGAGTTTAGGGAGCTAGGTGCCAAGTTAAAGGACAAGACCTCCAGGATAGCAATCTCAGGATTCCTACTAGTGCCACGTGCAGTTGGGTTTAGAAATAGTAAGATAGTGCAGATCAATACGTTGCTGAAGACATGGTGCAGGAGGGAGGGCTTTAGATTTATGGATAATTGAGCAGTTTTCCAGGGAATGTGGGAACTGTTCCGGCGGGACTGTTTACATATGAACTGGAGGGGGACAAATATTCTTGCAGATAGGTTTGCTAGATAGGCTCCAGTGGATTTAAACTAGATATTGGGGGGGGGGGGGGGGGGAGGGGAACCAGAGTGTAGGAACAGATGTATGGGAGAAGGAAGAAAAAGAAGACAGTAAAGTTCGTTGTACTGTTGGAGATAAACAGAGAGGAAGAGGTGGAGAATTTCTTAAATGCATTTATTTTAATGCTAGGAGAATTGTAAGAAAGTTGGATGAACTTGGAGCATGGATAGATACCTGGAAATATGATGTTGTAGCTAATAGTGAAACACGGTTGCAGCTGTGGTGTGATTTGCAACTAAATGTTCCTGGATTTCGTTGTTTCAGGTGTAATAGAATCGGAGGGACAAAAGGGGGAGGTGTTGCGTTGCTTGCCAGAGAAAATTTTACGGCGGTGATCCGGCAGGATAGATTAGAGGGCTCGTCCATGGAGGCTATTGGGTGGAATTGAGGAATGGGAAAGGTGTAGTAACAGTTATAGGGCTGTATTATAGACCACCTAATGGGTAGCGAGAATTGGAGGAGCAAATTTGCAAGGAGAGAGCAGATATTTGTAGGAAGCACAGGATTGTTATTGTGGGAGATTTTAATTTTCCACACATAGACTGGGAAGCCCATATTGTAAAAGGGATGGATAGTTTGGAGTTTGTAAAATCTGTGCAGGATAGTCTTTTGCAGCAATACATAGAAGTACCAACTAGAGAAGGGGAAGTGCTGGATCTTCTGTTAGGGAATGAAATAGGTCAGGTGACGGAGGTATGTGTTGGGGAGCACTTCGGGTCCAGTGATTACAATGCCATTAGTTTCAATATATTTATGGAGAAGGATAGGACTGGACCCAGGGTTGAGATTTTTGATTGAAGAAAGGCTAACTTTGAGGAAATGCGAAAGGATTTAGAAGGAGTGGATTGGGACAATTTGTTTTATGGGAAGGATGTAATAGAGAAATGTCGGTCATTTAAAGGTGATATTTTAAGGGTACAGAAACTTTATGTTCCTGTTAGGTTGAAAGGAAAGGTTAAAAGTTTGAGAGAGCCATGGTTTTCAAGGGATATTGGAAACTTGGTTAGGAAAAAGAGATATGTCTACAATAAATATAGGCAGCATAGAGTAAATGAGCTGCTCGAGGAATATAAAGAATGTAAGAAGAATCTTAAGAAAGAAATTAGAAAAGCTAAAAGAAGATACGAGGTTGCTTTGGCAAGTCAGGTGATCATAAATCCAAAGGATTTCTACAGTTATATTAATAGCAAGTGGATAGTGAGGGATAAAATTGGTCCCTTAGAGAATCAGAGTGAACGGCTATGTGTGGAGGTAAAAGAGATGGGGGAGATTTTGAACAATTTCCTTTCTTCGGTGTTCACTAAGGAGAAGGATATTGAATTTTGTAAGCTAAAGGAAACAAGTAGGGAAGTTATGGAAACTATGACGATTAAAGAGGAGGAAGTACTGGTGCTTTTAAGGAATATAAAAGTGGATAAATCTCCGGTTCCTGGCAGGATATTCCCTGGGATTTTGTGGGAGGTTAGTGTAGAAATCGCAGGGGCTCTGACAGAAATATTTCAAATGTCATTAGAAACAGGGATTGTGTCGTACGATTGGCATATTGCTCATGTGGTTTCATTGTTTAAAAAGGGTTTAAGAGTAAACCTAGCAATTATAGGCCTGTCGGTTTGACGTCAGTGGTGGGTAAATTAATGGAAAGTATTATTAGAGATGCTATATATAATTATCCGGAAAGACAGGGTCTGATTTGGAACAGTCAACCTGGATTTGTGCGAGGAAGGTCATGTTTGACAAATCTTATTGAATTTTTTGAAGAGGTTACGAGGAAAATTGACGAGGGTAAAGCAGTGGATGTTGTCTATATGGACTTCAGTAAGGCCTTTGAAAAGGTTCTGCACGGAAGGTTCGATAGGAAGGTTGAATCGTTAAGTATTAATATTGAAGTTGTAAAATGGATTCAAAAGTGGCTGGATGGGAGATGCCAGAGAGTAGTGGTGGATATCTGCTTGTCAGGTTGGAGGCCGGTGACTAGTGGTGTGCCTCAGGGATCTGTACTGGGTACAATGTTGTTTGTCATATATATTAATGATCTGGATGATGGGGTGGTAATTTGGATTAGTAAGTATGCAGATGATATTAAGGTAGGTGGCGTTGTGGATAATGAAGTAGGTTTTCAAAGTTTGCAGAGAGATTTAGGCCAGTTAGAAGAGTGATCTGAACGATGGCAGATGGAGTTTAATGCTGATGTATGAGGTGCTACATTTTGGTAGGAATAATCCAAATAGGACATACATGGTAAATGGTAGGGCATTGAAGAATGCAGTAGAAAAGAGTGATCTAGGAATGATGGTGCATAGTTTCCTGAAGGTGGAATCTCATGTGGATAGGGTGTTGAAGAACGCCCCTGGTATGCTGGCCTTTATAAATCAGAGCATTGAGTATAGGAGTTGGGATGTAAAGTTAAAATTGTACAAGGCATTGGTAAGGCCGAATTTGGAGTATTGTGTACAGTTCTGGTCACCAAATTATCGGAAAGATGTTAGCAAAATAGAGAGAATACAGAGAAGATTTACTAGAATGTTTCCTGGGTTTCAGCACCTAAGTTGCAGGGAAAGATTGAACAAGTTAGGTCTTTATTCTTCGAAGCGCAGAAGGTTGAGGGGGGACTTGATAGAGGTATTTAAAATTATGAGGGGGGTAGATAGAGTTGACGTGGATAGGCTTTTTCCATTGAGAGTAGGGGGAGATTCAAACAAGAGGACATGAGTTGAAAGTTAGGTGCATAAGTTTAAGGGTAACACGAGGGGGAATTTCTTTACTCAGAGAGTGGTTGCTGTGTGGAACGAGCTTCCAGTAGAAGTGGTAGAGGCAGGTTCGGCATTGTCATTTAAAGTAAAATTGGATAGGTATATGGAGAGGAAAGGAATGGAGGTTTATGGCTGAGTACAGGTCGGTGGGACAAGGTGAGAGTAAGTGATCGGCACGGACTAGAAGGGCCGAGATGGCCTGTTTCCGTGCTGTAATTGTTATATGGTTAATTACTCCACTATCTGTTCCCATCCCCTGCAGTTATCATTTAACCCTACTAGTTTTATTAGAAAACCATCCTGAAGTAAAAATGAATCCCACCAGTTCAGGTGCAAACCACCTGTAAAGATACATATGTCCGTGGAAAGAAACCCAATAGCCCACGATTCTGCATCCCACCCTCTTGTTACATACCCTTAGGCACCTCATTATCTTTCTTTTTCTGGTCTCACTAGCACGTGATCTTTACAAAACCATCTGCAGGATTCAGAACATTTTTTTCTCTTTAAGTAGACTAATTTGGTCTGTTATGTACTGTGCAAATATCTCATGCTATCAAATTCAACAATAGATTATAATATATCTCTTAGCTAGATTCCTCTGTAGTTTTCCCGGTCACGTCGTTTATTAAACAACTGGGTTACTTAGCCGACCTTTGTTTTCACCAAGATATATCACGGACAAGGACTTAAACGAAAATCAGAACAAAGCAAAAAAAAATCATCTTCTCCATACGTCGAAGTCTCTCCGCGGACAGTAGGCTAAGCAGGCAACTCACTGGACTGGACTCTATGTGCACAGCTTGGCCTCTCTACTGAGCCACTTTGTACGTTCCTCTGCATCAGCACCATTGACAGGTGTCTCTTGCAGGTCTGGAATGGTCAGAGCGTGCACACATTCTGCACATATGATCATGCTGACCACTGCGAGGACATCCATTTGCTTGTGAACCACTCATCTAACATTCCTCTCATCTTGTGTTACACCTGGCTCAAAACCCATGACCCTGATTTCACCTGGTCATCCTGTTTTGCTGCCACGAGCGGCTGTGGTGGCAAAGTCACTGGGTGTATTTAAGGCAGAGATAGATAGATTATTGATTAGCCAGGGCATCAAAGGGTAAGGGGTGAAATCAGGGGAGTCGGAATGACTGGAAGAATTGGATCAGCCCTTGATTGAATGGAGGAGAGGACTCAATGGGGAGAATGGCCTACCTCTGCTTCCATCTTATGGTATTATGGTCTTATGGAGTTGGAGACTGTCAAAATCGGGGGTTATAACAAAAGATAAAATGGCTGGAATTGCTTAGCACTTTAATATAACGGTCATTTTTAGGTGCGTCGAAAATCAATCTTACAAGAGTAGTGAAAACCGTGAAAAGAAAAAAATAAAACAATGTTTACGAAATTATATGTAACAGAAAACAAAATATTAGCCCCGTACTTATTCTTGCCTAATGTGAACTCCTGACAGCCCCTACCTCTCTCATACCGAGAGGGAAGAACTAATTTTTTAGGCTCATGGGCATACCATCATTAATTACCAGCGGTTTATTTAAGACTACACATATTAGAATATGATGCACCCTACAATGTAGTTATAATCACTTTACAAAATAAATAGATGATTCTGCATTACATGCAGCATACAAATGACATATGCAGAACATGCCGGGGAAGACAATAAAGTGCTTATACTCACCACAAAGACGACTGAATACCAATGCAATTTTTATTGATGAGTGAATGGCCGTGTGTAAGGAAAGCGGTTGCCGTGCTCCCCGTCAACTTACCACTCTCTCTCCTGCGGCGACAGAGGAGAGAGACAATGCTCAACAGTCGACACAGGTGGTCTGTCGTAACATTTTATTTACCTGCTTTATGGTGGACATGGAATCTGAAGGCTTGGAGCCCTAGGTACCACTTCGTCGCTCTGGAATGACGGTCCTTCATTGTCTGTCTCCATGTCAACGCTCTGTGATCTGTGTAAAGGTCAAATTACCTGCCAGGTAAATAGCACCGGAGGCTGTCAACGGCCGACCTAATGGCCAGACACTCCCTTTCAAAGATGGAATGCCTAATTTCCGTTGGAAAGAGATTTTGGCTCAGGGAAAGGACATGTCGCTATCCTCCAGTTTCTTCTTCTGCTACAAATGCTATAGTGCCTGTTCCTAACGCACCCGCCTGGCCAACGAGCCGTTTGTAAGAGTTTTGGTTCAGAAGAACAGGTGAAGAACAAATGTGGGTAAAAGGCCTTGAATTGCGTTTTCACACCTGATTGTTTACGTCACAGGGTTGCTTATCATTTTTCCAGTAAGATTAGCTGGAGGTGCGGACAGAGTGGCGAATTGGCATGTGTACATGCCATACCACTTGACCAGACCCAGGAAGAAATATACATTTTGAATTATTTTTCTTCTCAAACATCCACTAAAACAGAGAAGTACCCCAAAGAATGAATAACAATTAAACGTGAGAACCCCAAAGTCCTCTCTCTCACCTCCCCCAGTCGCACGTAAGCGGCAGCGAACAGCAATCCACCCCCCAGCAAAAAAACGCACCCGCGACAGAGCACAAGCATGAGCTAGGCGATAGCAAAGACACACACTTTGCAGTTACCCCAAACACTATCGTATTTCATCTGATATTGGACAAATCACATCTCTCCCTAATAAGGAAGAGGGAGATGTCCCCCATTTTCACAGCGAGCGGGAGATAGAACAACAACCCTCTGGTTTATGATGTTAAAGAGTCCGTTTCTTCATTTTTTTCAGTAGCTCTGTGCCCGAACATCGCAAGGAGTTCGGGTCTTCGGGCCCACAGCGAAAGACCTGCCGGCCTCCTCGACGACACGTAAGTCTCTTGCCGTGACACCGACCCTCGATCCGCCCGTCTCCAGATCCTCGATATCTTAGGCTTTCGAATTCGAGCCGGCCTCTCAGGCCACTTCAGCGTGTTCCTAATCTGCGGAACTCAAAAACAACTTAAGTTTTTATTTGCACAATTTTTCTTCTTTTGCAAATTGATAGTGTGTCGGTATTTGTTCATGTGTAGGTTTTCATAAGTTCTATTGTACTGATTCTAGTGCGTGCAGAACAGTAATCTGGAGGTGGTATATAGGTAATATATAAGTAGCTTGATAATAAATTTTACTTTGACATTGACCTTTGAGGTTGAAACTGCACAATGAATCTTTTGAGTTGTTTGAATCAATGTTGTTAAAGCACTATTGTTGTGAGGCTAAGTTCTTGTTATGTGTTATTTTTTGCTCCATTTAATTATCATCACGGACGGCATTTGCCTTCCAGCTTAAATGATCACTTGGCAACTCTCACATACGATGTATCTCAGTGCCACAAAACAGCTGTATTCACTAGCGATGTTCGTTTTTTTCCTGGCAGGTGCAGTTTCCCTTTGAGAATATCCTCTTCCGTATTTAAAGTCGGATTCGTGTTTGGAATCGGCATTAGTACACCAGAAGACCAGAGTGAATTGTCGCCATCTTCATGACTGCAATGTTTCACTTTGTTTTGGGAGTACTCGTGGGGTCGGCTCTTGCACTGGGTTCAGATGCGTTAAACTGTAGGCTTCGGGAAAGAATCCAACTTGCCAACGTTTCTAAGGATGGTGACGTTGTACTTGGGGGGATGTTTACTGTGCACTTAAACAGTTTCCAGCAGATAAATATATTCACCAAAAGAACAGAAGAAACGATATGTAGAAGGTTAGTTAATTACATGACCGGTTGTGGCTTTGATTAACCGGACTGTATTATTCTTTGCTGAAGAAACTTACCATGAAATTTTACAGAGAAGTTTTATTCTTTGTTCACTGATCTCCGAGGTAAATGCACATGGGGAAATCCGCACCAAGCGTCTTACTTTGTGAGCTATCGGCGGAGATAAGAAAATATCAGTCCTTTAATGTTAGTGTTGTTACCAATCTATTCAGTGGCCACATTATTACGTACAATCCGGAACGATTAAAATGGACACTGAGTGCTTGTTCGAGGTCTTCTGCTGCCGTGGCCCAGGTTTCAGGTTTTAAGTGTTGTGAGTTCATAGATACGCCTCTGCACAGCACTGTCGTAACGATTGGTTATCTGAGTTACTCTTGCCTTCCTGTCAACTTGTACAAGTCTGGCCATTCTCCTCTATGTTCTCTCATCAGCAACGTGCTTTTGCCCACAGGGCTGCCGCGCACAGGATATTTTTTTTGTTCATCGCACAATTCACTGTAAACTATCCAGTGTTTTTTGCATGAAATGGGAGATTACACTGTCAAAGTCGCTTAGTTGACATTTTTCCCCATTTTGATATTTGGCTCGAACAACAACTAAACCACTTGACAATGTCTGCATTCTTTTATGCGTTGAATCGCTGCCAGGTGATAGGCATTATCGAGCAGCTGTGCAGGTGTACCTAATTACTTAGCCAGTAATTATAGATTCAGATGTTTTGGCGAATGCGTTATTGAACGAGGTGTTCACATGACGAAACCTGAATATTGTCAATTAAGTCAAAAATAAAGGGCACCATTATCTGCAGATGTAACAGTGTATCAATAATAATTTAGCAATTCAAAATATCTAAATAAATGAAGTCTTCAAGGGATAGACTTACTATTCTGACATTTACCTAACCTCAAATGAACACCGACAGGTTCACTGATACGTTAACTTCTGTTGTATCAAACGTCGGAGACTCAGACGGTAACTTCGCTCTATCTCAGATTCAGATGAAACAAAAAATAAGTGTGTGAGCGGGTGGGATAAAGGCACAATTACCCTCTGAACTACTGTATTGACAACGGGTGGTGCTAGGTCTAACAATCCGAATAAAAGGAGCAAAATAAAACCTCTTGTTTGCCATCCCGATTCATTATGACTGGCGTGCTGGCATTTAAATGCAATAGTTAATCAGGGGCCTGGCTCGTTTGGCATTATTAAAACACGGCATGGAAATCTTTCCAGAAATGATCTACAACACATATAGTGGGTTTTAATTAATCTGTTTTATTTATTGATAGACGAGAGTTTAAAACCTTTATTGAAAGGAACAGATCACTCTGGTTCCATGTTGATATATAGTAAACCAATTCCAGTTCCAAATCCAACCTGTGGTGATTTTCAGTTTTGATTTAAGGGGATTCCGCTTGTTACAGACCATGATTTTTACAATTGAGGAAATAAACAGAGACGAGAGTCTTCTTCCGAACATCACACTGGGTTACAGGATTCACGATGACTGCGGTTCCCCCGAGATTGCGACAAAGATTGCTCTGGCTCTGGTGAATGGGCAGGAGGAAACATACGTCGATAAAGTGTGTGACGGGCCTCTCAGCATCTCCGGGATCGTTGGTGGCGCTGAGTCCTCGGTGTCCATCGCCGTTGCAAGGACAACTGGCTCTTTCAGAATACCACTGGTAAGATTTGGTTTAAACTTACAGTGGTCACTGTGACGTAAACGGAACTAACTTGTTTTTAATTAACAGTACCAGTGAATTAGGTTTATCACTGATACCTTCTAGTGTTTGAACGTTCTTCCTCCAATTTATTGTCAAGTATTTCGCAGTCACACCCGCACATTAAACAACACCCTAACATTCTGATTGAATACAGGTCAGCTACTTTTCTACGTGCGTGTGTCTCAGCGATAAGAACGAATATCCAACGTTTCAGCGAACTATTCCAAGTGACGAGCATCAGTCCAAGGCACTTGTGCATCTCATTCAGAAGTTTGGATGGACTTGGATTGGAACCGTTAGCAGCAACAATGACTATGGCAACTCAGGAATGAGAGCTTTTGTCGAAGCTGCTGAAGAATTTGGGCTTTGCATTGCCTTCTCTGAATCATTTCACAGAACAGACTCTACGGAGAAGATAACCAGGATTGTACAAGTGATGAAGGAGGCGACCACAAAGGTCGTGGTGGCTTTTGCCGGACCTGGCGAAATGCGTATTTTATTTGCAGAGGTTCTACGGCAAAACCTCAGCGGCGTGCAGTGGGTGGGCAGTGAGGCGTGGATTACAGCAGACTTCGTCGTTGTGGATAGTGGTCGGCGCTTCCTTACCGGGGCAATCGGAACTGCTGTGCGTGCGCAGGAAATTCCAGGGGTGCAGGACTTCCTGCTCACAATCCATCCTTCCCGATTTCCCGGTAATCCGTTATTGATGGAGTTCTGGGAGACCACCTTCGGGTGTACCCTTAGTTTCGATAACGGGACAAATGAAGTTGGTTCAATTGGCCGGCTCCCACAGTGTAGTGGAAATGAGAGTCTTCTTCAAATCAGCAATGCCTATACCGACTTGACCATGGACGGGAACTCTTACATTGTATATAAAGCAGTCTACTCGTTTGCTCATGCGCTTCACGATATGCTTTCATGTGAAAGTGGCAAAGGGCCATTCCCGAACAAAACTTGTGCACGTCTTTCAACTTTTAAACCGTGGCAGATATGGACTTTATAATGTGGGCATCTTTCAATGTAGCTATTGCAATTTTGATATTCAGACCAGGGTATTACCTGTACAGTAAATGGCAGAGCCTGCCGGTCGGAAAGTTATTCCTTAATATAAAATTAACATTTAGCTGATAGTGGTGCGCAAGTAGACAGTGAGCATGAGTAACAGGGAAGGTTTGGATCTGCATACCTTTTAGTGTTGGAAAATGAAGAGTGAATTCATCGAGCTCTACGAAATCATGAGAGGTATAGACAAAGTGGGCTGCATTAGTATTTTCCCAAGGTGTACGGAACACAAAATTAGATGGCACAGATACAGCTAAGCAGGGAGAGATCTGAAAAGAGACGGGAAGAGGAAATTTCTTTACAAAGAAGTTAGCGATATCTGGAATATGCTGCCAGAAGAAGTGGTCCAGCTAGGTGTAAATGTGAGACATTTGGATAGTTACATTGAGGGAAACGTCATAGGCAAATATAGCAATAAAATCTTGAAGACAAAATCTCTTCTTATATGCAGGGACCATAACGCAATCTTTTGAATTCTATTTTTAGCTCCTCCATTACATGAAGTCAATTTACTTCACAACAAAAGTTGGAGAGAAGGTGCATTTTGATGAGAAAGGCAATCCAACAGCGGCTTATGACATTGTAAACTGGAAAATTAATGCAAATGGTAGCCTTGAAGTTCAGACAGTTGGATATTACAACGGATCAGGTCGCCCGGGTAAAGAACTTATGCTGAATCTACATCAGATTGTCTGGAGCGGTGGTAAGCGTCAGGTATGGTTGTCTATTGAAAGTGGCCAAATTTGACAACAGCTAAATCGTAATTATCTATGTTATAGTACTAAGATATTATAACCAACAGCGCCTGTAAAACACATACATACAAACATATACGCATACATGCATAGATGCATACTTGCATGCATAATATTATGGTACTAAACATAAGGAAGGGACCCGGAGTCCAATGAAACCCAGTCAACACGTTGATTCTGTGGATTAATTCTCGAGACTAAGTTCCGGAGTAGAGAAATCATAATGACATTAACCAGATTTAGTAATATTTTAAAGCAAGCATAAGCTTTATAAGAAGCTTGCAGAAAATATCTAGTCACAAGATAGATGTCATAATATCAAAACTAAGCTTTGCTAAAGAAATCAAGGCTTTCCAGTGCAGATGTTATTCTGACCATTACGTCCGTGTTGCCCTACAGTTGGCGATCTGAGAACGTCTGGTTGTGGGCAGTCACGGTATTTCCACACTTTATGATGACATCGAATGAATTAATCATTCAAACGCAGGGAGATAGCGGAAACCTTGACAGGGAAGATTAGGATGCAGTACATAGACAAAATGCTGTCAAAATTTGCTATACCTAGTTCCTCTTACTTTAAAAGTCTCAGCTCAAATTTGCACAGGTTTATATTTGTCGAGTTATTTTATGAATACTGAAGTAACCCTGAACAGTTAAAGTGTTGACATAAAATTCAATGAACATGGAAAAATCTGGAAAATTTCCACAGGGTTTGCATTTGATGTGGGAAATGTAAGGCCATGCCCAACAACACACTGCCTGCGACCCAGTAGTACTGTATCGGCTTTCGTGCATTGGATTAAAGCGGATGCACTAACACCTCTCCACCCACCACACCAGTCAATACCCCGTGAACACTGCTAATAACATACTGAAGAAACATAACATGGAGGTTTGAGGTACTGGAGTTCTTAACAATGGGCAGATGGCATTTCTTATTTTTACAACATTGAACACAGAGCAATAAAACACTGTAAGGGTCTTTCTTCTCACGACGTTGTGCGAAAATCTTAGCGTTAACCACAATGAATCTACGCCTTGACTTCAAAACAGCCTATAACTTTTCAATCTTGTTTCATCAATGTGCCTATCAAAGATCCTTTTAATTTTCCCCAATGTATCAGTAGTTGTCATAAATCACGGCAGTGCTTTCCAGTCATTTACCAGTCTCTGTGTGAAAATACTATTTCTGATTACCTCTCCAGTAAACTGTCCCCCATTTATCTCAAACGAATGGTCTGCTGTAAAGGATATTGCTTCCCTCAGATTAGGCGTTGGATGTCCATTCTGTCTATGCCTCTTATAATCTGAGATAGGCCTATTAAGTCGCCTCTCATTCTGCTCCAAAGAGTAAAGTTTTAGCGTAGTCAACTGTTCCTCGTAAGGCATATTTTCTGATCTAGATTGCGTCAAGTAAATCTCGTTTCATACCTGCTTTGAAACTTCCACTTGATATCCATAATTAGGAGACCGGACATGAACACAATGCTCCAAATATGATTTAATCAGAATTTTACAGAAATGCAAAATTACCTCGCCGCTCTTGAAATTAAAAAGAGAAACAAAAGTGAAAGTTAAATAAGCCATATTTTGATGTGGATAGCTGTGAAAGTTGCAACATTTATAGTTCATCCCCAATTGCCCGAGAACAGAATGGTGTGAGTAACGATTCCATGGGAAGACATGTCGGCAACAATGGACTTGCGTATCAACCTTTCGAAATGTGTGAAAAGACCGAATGGGCAGCTTTACTTTTTGGTCACATTTGTTCATGGCGGTTTTACCTTTTTACCCAAAAGTTAAATTCACTATGTATTATGAAACGTTATTATTACGCATTATGCATTATGTGAAACGTTTATTTCACATCACTGGCTTGTTATTACAACATTGTAACCGCAGGAACAATATCGTACACAATATCACAAACATTTGTTACAGCTGTGTAGAATTCTGAAGTGTGTAAGTAAAAGGGAATATGCATTAAACTTTCCAAAGGTTGAATGATTAACAACAGAAAGGCACAGATAAGGTAATGAGGAAAATAATTAATTATGCTCTTCCTCTGTATTGAACGTGGAAGAGCAGAATACAATCAGTTCATCGTCTTTGAAACGACCTTCGATATGTATCCAACAGCAACTCTGAAAGGAACATTAGATGCAGTGTTTGTGGGAACTGGTAATCAGGGTAAGTTCCAAGTACCGTGTATCTGTAAAAGTAACAGAGTCATAGACAAATTCCACACATTGGGCAGCAGTGTGTACATTCCACATGCAAATAACAAGATATTGTTGGTGTCTTCCTTCAAGATTCCCCGGGCAGTCTGTTCTGAAAGTTGTTCCCTTGGAACAAGAAAGATAGCCAGGAAAGGACAACCAATTTGTTGCTTTGACTGCAAGTCCTGTGCGGATGGAGAAATCAGTAACGCTACAGGTGAGCGGAAACACATGTTGAATGTATAATTTACCCTAAGAGATTCCTGAAGCGTCCCCTCAACAATGACATGGTCGGATTTGATTTTCTCAGACTCAGCAGACTGCATCAAGTGTCCTCCCCTCTACTGGTCCAACGATCGGAGAGATCAATGCATAGCGAAGAATATAGAGTATCTGGGCTTTACCGAAATCCTAGGCTTCGTGTTGGTATTACTCGCTGTGGCTGGAGTGTGCATGTCTGGACTGACAGCGGGTCTCTTCTTTAGACATCGAGACACACCTCTGGTTAAAGCTAACAACTCTGAGCTGAGCTTCCTCCTTCTATTTGCGTTAAGCTGCTGTTTTTTATGCTCGGTCACATTCATTGGCGAACCGTCACACTGGTCCTGTATTTTACGCCGCATGGCGTTCGGTGTCTCGTTTGTCATGTGTATCTCTTGTGTTCTGGTCAAAACCATTCTGGTGCTGACGGCATTTAAGGCAACACATCCCAGCAGTAACAGGATAAAATGGTTTGGTCAAAGACAGCAGAGGATAAGTGTCTTCCTCCTGGCGTCCGTGCAGGTTTTAATATGTGTGCTTTGGCTGCTCGTTGAACCGCCTTTCCCCGTGATCAACACTAAATTTTACAGGGAGACGATAATTTTAGAATGTGATACAGGCTCTTCTGCAGCTTTCTACTCGGCGTCGGGTTATATCGCCCTGTTATCGTGCATTTGCTTTGTCTTGGCCTTTCTCGCACGGACGCTGCCAGATAACTTTAACGAGGCAAAATGTATAACGTTCAGCATGCTCATCTTTTGTGCGGTTTGGGTCACTTTTATTCCGGCCTCTGTGAGTTCTCCTGGGAAATACACGGTGGCGGTTGAAGTGTTTGCAATCCTGGCCTCCAGTTTTGGATTGCTGCTCTGTATTTTTGCACCGAAGTGTTTTATTATTGTAATCACTCCGGAGAGAAACACCAAGAAGCACATTATGGGTAAAGTGGATGAGAGGAAATTTTAAATGATGCGGACCCATATGTACTGGCCTTTTGCACCATAAATTCAAAGAGCAATACGGCACCGATACAGACCCTTTGGCCATGGCAGTCCATACACATCATACTCAGCTAACCTCAAATGCCTGCGTTCGGACCAAATCCCCACATACTGCGCCACTCCATGTACCTCTGCAAGTGTTTTTAAATTATACCATTGCACATGCTTATTCACTTCTTCTGTCATCTTGTTAGATATACTCCCCACATTCTCTGTGAAGAAGTTGCCTCTCAGATTCCTTTGAATCATTCCCGTCTCACCCGCAATCTATATCCACTAATAATGGGCTATCTTGACATTGGGAAAGATTATTGTCCGTGCATCTCATATTTTAAGCAATTCTGTAAGGTCGAGCTCCATAAACTCGGGCCTCTACTTCCTGGCACATGCTCGCATTCCTTGTTTTCAGTTTAACCACAGCTTTGCTGTAATAGACTGAATAAAACTGGAGATATTGCTCGAAGTATGGCCTCACGAATGACATACAAATGCAACATAATGTCCCTACTCAGATAATGTCCATCTGAGGTAAGACAACGTAACAAACAACTTTTATCACCATCCTGACTGCTTATACTGCCGCTATCAACCAACTACATATTTGTACTTCTAAGATCCTCTGTTTCATATCGCACTCCATTGCTCTGCGATTCCTAGTTTAAGTCCTAAACTGGTGTTACTTTCTCAAATTTACTTATATTGATATAATACAATAACGTTCCGCTGCAGTCGTGGACACAGAACTTACAATCTATCCACTTGTTGGAATGAATTAAGTGTTTCAATATGAATCTTCTGATATTTTAGGATTAGAAAAGTTGAGTTAATGTATGGATTTATGGAACGGTCTGCAATCAATAAAAGTACTGGCGATCAATGTAACATTTCAATACTTTGCTTTGTTCACCACGCACATGATAGAAAAAAAACATAAACATCTTTGGCTCAGTATTGTATGTACCTTGTGTAGTGAGAGTCAGAGTCACTGGGTCAACCAGTTCTTTGGCACAGAAACAGGCCTTAGGTCCATAAGACGCAGGGACAGAATTAAGCCATTCCACCTATCGAATATTTCCCGCCATTCCTTCAAGGCATCTTAAAGCCATTCTCGTGCCTTCTCCCCAGAACCGTAAGACTATAACACCATAACGAACAGCAGGAGAACACGGCCATTTGTCAACGTCCTCTGGTCCTAGACTCTGCCACCATAGGAAACATCTGAATCGAGAGAATACAGGCCCAGAGCCATTAAACGCTTTTCATATGACAAGCCTTTCAATCCTGGAGTCATTTTAGTGAATATCCTGTGAAATTTCCCCACTGTCAATACATCCCTTCAGAGATAAGGGGCCAATCACTGATCACGATTCTCCACCTGAAACCTCACCAGTCTTAATTAAAGACTCAACATTACATTTCATCTTATAGGACCCTGGTCAGACCCCACTTGGATTACTGTGTTCAGTTCTGGTCGCCTCACTATAGGAAGGATGTAGGAGGCATAGAAAGGGTGCAGAGGAGAATTACAAGGGTGTTGCCTGTATTGGGGAGCATGCCTTATGTGAATAGGTTGAGTGAACGGACGACGGAGGATGAGAGGTGACTTGATAGAGGTGTAAAAGATGATGAGAGACATTGATCGTGTGGGTACTCACAGGTTTTTTTTTCAGGGCTGAAATGGTTGCCACAAGAGGACACATGTTTAAGGTGCAGGGGCGTAGGTACAGTGGAGATGTCAGGGGTAAGTGTTTTACTCAGAGAGTGGCGAATGCGTGGAATGGGCTGCCGGCTACGGTGGTGCAGGCGGATACGATAGGGTCTTTTAAGAGACTTTTAGATAGGTACATGGAGCATAGTAAAATAGAGGGATATAGGTAAGCCTGGTAATTTCTAAGGTAGGGACATGTTCAGCACAGCTTTGTGGGCCGAAGGGGTTGTAGTGTGCTGTAGGTTTTCTATGTTTCTATATTCTAGTCCTTTTTACACGAATGCCAACATCATATTTGCACTCCACGTGCAATTTAATCTTTAAGGAATGTTGCAAAAAGACTTGAAAATCCCTTCGTTCCCTATGATTGGTGCTGAAGAAGACATTTGGCACGCTTGCCTTCATGAGCAGGGGAATGTGCACATGAGAATGATTTAGGAAGGGAGTTTACTCAAGTAAGGAAGTTTATTTAAGAAAACGAATTTATTATTTAAGAAAGTGAGTAGAGATAGCCCAGAAAATTATAGACCAGTGAGTCTTACTTCAGTGGTTCGTAAGTTGATAAAAAATAACTTAAGAAGCAGGAGCTTTGAAAGTTTGGATAGGCTTAATATGATTAGGAATAGTCCGCATGGCTTTGTCAAATACAGTTCATGCCTTACGAGCCAGATTGATTTTTTGAGGATGTGACTAAACACGTTGATGAAGCTAGAGCAGTAGTCGTAGTGTATATGGATTTCAGCAAGGCTTTTGATAAGGTACCGCATGCAAGGCTTGTTGAGAAAGTAAGGAGGCATGGGAACCAAGGGGATCTTGCTTTGTGGATCCAGAATTGGCTTGCCACAGAAGGCAAAGAGTGGTTTTAGATGGGCCATATTCTGCATGGATGTCCTTGACCAGGGATCTCTTCAGGGACCCCTTCGCTTTTTGAATTTTATAAATGACCTGGATGAGGAAGTGGAGGTTTGTCTTAGTAAATGTGCTGATGACACAAAGTTTGGGTGTTTTGTGGATGGTTTGGAGGTCTGTCAGAGTTTGCAGCGTCACATAGATAGGATGCAAAACTGGGCTGAGAAGCGGCAGATGGCGTTCAACCCAGATAAGGGTGAGAAGTATAGAAACATAGAAAAAGTGCAGCTCAATGCAGACCCTTCGGCCCACAATGCTGTATTGTACATGTACTTTTAGTAATTACCTAGTTCTACCCGTTGCTCTCTATTTTTCTAAGCTGCATGTACCTATACAGCAGTCTCTTAAAAGACTCTATGGTATTCTCCTCCACCATCGCCGGCAGCCCATTCCACGCACTCACTACTCTCTACGTAAAAAAAAGCTTCCCCTTGACATCTCCTCTGTATCTGCTTTCAAGCACCTTAAAACTATCTCAGTCCTGAGACATCAGTGACTCTCATCATCTTACACACCTCTCTCAGGTCACCTTTCAGCCTCCGTCGCTCCAAGGGGAAAAGGCCAAGTGCACCCAACAGCTTCTCATGGGGCACGCTCCCCAATCCAGGCAACATCCTTGTAAATCTCATCCGCACCCTTTCTGTAGTATCCACATCCTTCTTGTAGTGAAGTGACCAGAACTGAGCACAGTACTCCGGAGGGTGTGGCGGGGAGGTGGTGGTGTCGGACCAAGTTCATATATAACTGTAACATTACCTCTCAGCTCTTAAACTGAACCCCACGTTTGATGAAGGGTAATATTCCATATGCCTTGTTTACCGCAGTCAACCTGCGCAACAGATTTAAGTGTCCTATGGACTCGGATCCCAAGATCCCTCTGATTCCTCTGATCGAGCGAACTCGGCTGTTTCTTTCCTTGGTGCGACGGAGGATGAGAGGTGACCGGATAGAGTGTCAAAGATGATGAGAGGCATTGATCGTGTGGATGGGCAGAGGCTTTTCCCAGGGTTGAAATGGCTACCACAAGAGGGCACAGTTTTAAGGTACTTGCATGTAGGTACAGAGGAGATATCAGGCGTAGGTTGTTTAGGAAGAGCGTGGTGAGTGTGTGGACTGGGCTGCCGGCGACAGCGGTGATGGCGGATACGATAGGGTCTTTTAAGATACTGCTGGATAGGTACATGGAACTTAGAAAAATAGAGGTAACTTCTGAGATAAGAAAGTGTTCGGCACAGCTTTGTGGGCCGAAGGGCCTTATTTGTGCTGTAGCTTTCTATGTTTCCATGGTTCTGTAATGGGTCCAATTCTGCTCACAATGCTCCAAGTGAGGCCTCAGTAGTACTTGATAAATCCTGAACAACACATACTTGCTTTTTATATTCTTGTTTGTTCTCGTGGGCTCATGGCGATCTTATGAATAATGTCGGTGTCCATATGGTATTCGTGGCAATGTACGGAGGTAGATTGTCATGCCTTCATTCTGCGAAGTTACCGCTGTTTCCCTGTTTGGGACAAAATCGGATTGGTACTGAGGAATATGCGCTGATGTCACTCCACCGGCTGGATCATATGTACCTGTCCTGTTGAAATGTATGCTAACGTCACATTTGCCTTCATCGCCAGTGAGTGAACCTGCAAATTACCTTTAGGGAATCCTGCACTAGTTACTGACAGCCAATAAAAACTGAACTGAACGACCCTTGTTCCCAATCTTTCAATTTGCCTCCTCCCAATCAGCCTCTTGTTTCTCAATGCCAGTATCCTTCTTGCAATTCTATGGGCTCTTGACTTGTTAGGCAGCCATATGTTTGCACCTTGTCAAATCCCTTCTGATTATCCAAGTGAACAAGATTGACCTGTTCTCCGATGTCTATCCTGATTGTCATTTCTTCAAAGAATTCCAACAGATTCAGGGGTCATTTTCCCTTGAGGAAACCTTGTAGACTACGGCCTATTGAATCATGCTCCTCCAAGTATCCTGAGACCTCACCATTAATAATCGACTCCAACATCTTCCCAACAACTGTCGTCTGAGCAAGTGGCCTGTAATTCTCTTTCTTCTGCCTCGCTCCCATCTTGAAGAGTGGAGGGACATCAATCACCCGGAACCACTCCAGAATCTGCTATTTCTTAAAATCTATTACTAATGTCTGCACAATTGCGACAGCTGCTTCTTTCATAATCTTGGGTTGCACACTATTTGGACCGGCTGTCTCATCTACCTTCAGAGCTTTCAGTTTCCCAAGATATTTCTCCCTAGTAATAAGAACTTCACACACCTCTGACCCTTGGCACTTGCGAAATTCCAGCTGCTAGTGTCTTCCGTAGTGAGGGAAGAGGCTAAATAATTTTTCAGTTCGTCCAGCATTTCCTTGTCCCCTATTACTATCTCTCCAGAATCGTTTCTCAGCTATTGGCTGGAAATTATTGGCTAGATTACATCCATATTCCATCCATTCCTTCTTAATGACTTTCCAGTTGCTTTCCGTTGGGTATTAAAAGCTTCCCCGTACTCTAAATTCCCATTATTTTTTGTTCTTTTTCATATGCGTTCTCTGGCTTTAGACCATATGACCATACGGTTTCGGAGCAGAATTACGCCATTTGGCCTCACGGGTCTCTCCGTCATGTTATCATGACTGATCGAATATCCGTATGTCCCTTTGCACCTCCAATGTTGGAAAGTTCTCTTCCATTTAGATAATAGTCTGCGTTATCATTCCTTTTACCAACGTGCATCGTCATACACTTCTCAACGCTATGTTCCATCTACCACATTATTGCCAATTCTTTCAATTTGTTTGAGCACTACCTACTCCTCCACCTATTATCATATAATCTTCAAACTTTACCACAAAGCATGAATTCCACTATCTAAATAATTAACAATGTGAAAAGCAGAGGTACCAATATTGAACCCTGAGAAACAGCACTAGTTATTTGCAGCCAACCCGAAATGGCTTTCTTTATTGCTATTCGCTGCCTCCTACCTGCAGCCATTATCTCTATCCATGCCAGTTTCTTTCCTGTAGCGCAGGGTGAAGTAATGGGGAACAAAGTTGCTGTTGCCTCCAGCTACCTAGGGGCAATCGAATCTGTGATTGATTATAGAATGGATTCTCACTTTACGTGATCTTCAGCATTATTTACAAAGTGGGGTGCAATGAGAAGAAGGTACGAGCTGTACAGAATGGACAGGTTGCACGTGAGTTAGAGAGGGTCCAAATTCCTTGCAGGCAGGTTTGTAAGAGACAGTTGTTTGAGTGGGATTAAACTAATTTGGCAAGCGGATGGAAACCGCAGTGATAGTGCTGATGATGAGGTGGTCGGTTTAAAATTAAAGACAATGTGTACAGTGACTATAAGCGAAAAGAACCGCTGATAGGGCAAAAGTGCAGTTCACAGAAGGAATTGCAACATAAAGGGCGGACAAATTCAAAAAGTGTGAATACAACCTGATGGTGTTATATTTAAATGGGCGCAAATCATGAAATAAGGCAGATGCACTTGTAGCACCGGTTCAGACAGGCATAAATCATGTTGTAAGTATCACTAAATCATGGCTGAAAGAGGATTATAGCTAGGAGCGTAACGTTGAAAGATATACATTGTACCGAAAGGACAGGCAGGTTGGCAGAGGCGGTAGCGTGGCTCTGTTGGTAAAAAAATGAAACCACATTATTAGAAAAGTGACATAAGTCGGACGGTGTTGAATTTCGCCCTAAAATTTCAGACGGAGAAACTAACGTCAGATCTATCAGTATCATAGTGAATAAAGGAAATTAGAGGGATCTGAGAGAATATTTGGCCAAAATTGTTTGGAAAAGAACACTGACAACGATAACAGCTGAGCAGCAATGGTTCAAATTTCTTTAGGCAATTCGGAAAGTACGGGGTATATAATAAGACCGTAAGATCATAACGTATAGGAACCGAATAAAGCTCTTTGGACTATTGAGCCTGCTCCAGACATTGCATAATGGATGATCCATTTCCTACTCAACCCAACTCTTCTGCCTTCTTCCTGCAACCTTTCACACTGTGTCTAATCAAGAAACTCTCAATCTCCATCTAAAGTGCACCCAGTGACCTCGCCTCCAGCTTATGTGGCGACGAGTTCCATGGATTTACCACCTTCTGGCTAAAGAAATTCCTTCACATGTCCGTTCTAAATGGACGTCAGACTATTTTGCTGCTGTGCCCTCTAATTCTAGATTCTCCCACCAATCGACACATCCACACTATCTATGCCTTTCAACATTCGATAGATTTCAATGAGATCGCCAACGTTTTTCTAAATTCCAGCAATTGCAGGTCCATCTGCAGGTCCATCCTTCAGTCACTGCAGGTATGATAACCATTTCATTCCAGGAATTTTTTTTTCGTGAAACTCGGAATATTCTCCAATATCAGCACTTGTTTTCTTAAATAAGGGATCCCAAACTGCCCACAATACTCCAGGTGAGACCACACCCGCGCCTGCACAGCCTTTGAATTACATTCTTGCTTTTATATTCTCGTCCTATGGAAACGAATGTTAATATTACATTCGCATTCCGCATCGCCCGTCAACCTGAAAATGACGATTAAGGATTCTTGCATTAGGACTTCCAAATCTATTTGCATCTCGTTGTTTTAGATGATCAGTCCGTTTTGAAAATAGTCAGTGTTTTTATTCCTTCTATCAAAGTGCGTGGCCATGTATTTCCGACACTGTTTTCCATCTGATATCTCTTTTCTCACTCTCAGTAATCTTTATAAGTGCTTCTGTAACCTCCTCGTTTCCTCAACATTACCAGCTTCTCCACATCAACCACGAACTTGGCCACAAATTAATTCCATCATCCAATTTCTTGACATAAGTCTTAAAAATAAACGGTCCCAACACAGCTCCCACGGTATACCACTGGTCAATGGCAGCCAAGCGAAAAGGATACATTTATTCCCGATCAACCAATGCTTTATCCATGCTCGTGTCTATCCTGTAATACCCGAGGTTCTTATTTTGTTTAACAGACTCATGAGCAGCACTTTGCTCAAATACTTCTGAAAATCCAAGCACCCAACTTCCACCGAAACACCTTTGTCTAGAAACACAGAAACAAAGAAAACGTACAGCACAATACAGGCCTTCCGGCCCACAAAGTTGTGCCGAACATGTCCCTACCCTAGAATTTACTAGGTCTACCCATAACTCTAAATTTTTCTAAGCTCCATGTACACATCCGAAAGTCTCTTAAAAGACTCTATCGTATCCGCATTCACCACCGTTGCCGGCAGTCCATTCCACGCACTCACCACTCTCTGAGTAAACAAACTTACCCCTGACATCTCCTCCGTACCTGCTCCCCAGCACCTTAAACCTGTGTCCTCCTGTGGCAACCATTTCAGTCCTGGGAAAAAGCCTCTGACTACCCACACGATCAATGCCTCTCATCATCTTATATACCTCTATTAAGGTCACCTCTCATCGTCCGTCCCTCCAAGGAGAAACTGCCGAGTTCACTCAACCTGTTTTCATAAGACATGCTCCCCAATCCAGGCAACATCCTTGTAATTCTCCTCTGCACCCTTTCTATGGCTTCCACATCTTTCCTGCAGCGAGGCGACCAGGACAAAGCACAGTACTCGAAGTGGGGTCTAACCAGGTTCCTATATTGCTGTAACATTACCTCTCGGCTCCTAAATTCAATTCCACGATTAACCACAGAGTCAACCTGTGCAGCTGCTTTGAGCGTCATATGGACTAGGACTCCATGATCCCTCTGATCCTCCACACTGCCAACAGTCCTGCGATTAATAGTATATTCTGCCATCATAATTGAAGGCAGAGGTGTACCCAGCTTGTTATTTATTCAAATAATTCCAACTGATGTATCAGACAAAATAATCACTTCAGGAAACCATGCTATTTTTGAATTAATTTGTCATGTGCCTCCATGTACCCTGAAACTACATCCTTGACAATCGACTCCAGCATCTTCCCTAGCACTGAGGCCAGGGTGCCTACTTATAATTTTCTTTCTTCTGCCTCTGAAGAGTGGAGTATACTTGCAATTTTCCGGTAATCTGGAACCATGCCCGAATCGATGAGATTTTAAAAAACCATTACTAATATTCTACACTTTCATCCACTACATTCTTTAGAAACCTGTGGCGTAGACCATCAGGTCCAGGTGACTTATCTATCTTCAGACTTTCCTTGGCGCGACGGTTGTGTCACCTTGCCTTTAGAAAATAGCTTCTTCGGGATTTAGCAATCTCGCGCCTTCTATATTGCTCCCAGAAACTCCAGCCATTGCTCCCCTGCCGTCCTTCCTGCTGATGCCCCTGCCAATTAACCCTGGCCAGCTCCCCTCGCAGGCCACTGAATTTCTCTGTACGCAAGGTAGTAGAGATACATCTGACTTTAGCTCCTCCCTCTGAAATTACAGGGTGAATTCTATATACACTGCGCCTGAAGTGTTCCATTACCTTAAGCTCCCGAATCATATCCGGTTCATTACACAGCACCCAATACAGAATTGCTCATCACCCATGAGCTCAACCACAAGCTGCTCCAAAACTCCATCAGAATTTTCTTACCTTTGTAATTTCTTAATCCTACCCACAAAGATATTACATCTTCCAATCGTATGTCACATCGCTAAAGATTTGATTTAATTGCACATCTCCCCTCCGTTATCTTCGCACCAGGAAAAGTAAGACCAGCCTGTCAAATCTCACTCCTTTACTAAAGACCTTCAGTCCAAGGCAACATTCTCGTTAAATGTTCTGCAGACTCTCCCGCACAAGATCAACGTTCCCAATTTTCTGGGAACTAGAATTGCACCCAGTACTCCAGGTGTTGTCTAATAAATGTTTTGCAACATTACTCCATAGCTTTCCAAAGCTTAGACTCTATGATCTACCAGTGAAGGCAAACCTTCCATAGATTTCCTTCGTCATCTCATGACGACATTCAAGAAGCCGTGGACTTTGGCACCAATATCTCTCTCTTCACAAACATTATATCGTGCTTGATCATTTACAGAATACGTCCTATCCTTAAAGCATGACTCAGGTCCGTCATCATTCAAATGCGCTCCACAATTTTGTATTGAACTTATTTTCTTCTGAAGCCTTATGAATTTGATCGGTAAGTGCTGAGTCGGCGTCATATGCCATCAGGATCTCATGTCCTGGAACTGATGCTCTGGAGCAGTAAGTGAAAGGAGAAGGAAGCCCTTCCAAGGTGAAACAATGGATACCAACACTGCAGTTGCTTCCAGCATTCTTGGAACCATAATGTGTGATTAATTATAGAATGCAGGCTTTCCCTTTCATTGGATGTCAGTATTATTTACAGACTGGAATCAAACCTAAGGAAGGTACGAACTGTCCAAAATTGGCGGGTTACACCTCGACCAGAGGGGGGTCAATTCAGGTAGGTACTGCTGCTATTAAACTAATTTGTCAATAGGATGGAAACCGGAGTAATGATGAGATAGTTGGTTTACAAAGAAAGATGATGTGTAGTGAGAATCCGAGCAAGGAGGCCATAAGACCATAAGACAGAGGAGCAGAATTAGGCCATTTGCTCCGTCGAGTCTGCTCCGCCATTCAGTCATGGCTGATTCTTTTATTTCTCTTCCTCAACCCCATTCCTCGGTTCTGTCCCCGTAACCTTTGATGCAATGTTCAGTGATGAACCTATGAATTTCTGCCTTAAATACGAGCTCGTCTCACTAGCTTCAGATGGCAACAAATTCCGCACATCTACCACCCTTTGGCCAAAGAAATTTCTCCGCATCTCTGTATTGAATGGACGTCCCTTTCTCTTGTGGCTTTGCCCTTTTGTCGTAGACTCTACCAACATGAAAAACATCCTTTCCAATTCTACCCTGTCTAGGCCTTTCAACATTCGACAGGTTTCGTCCTTCTAAATTCAAGCGAGTACAGACCCAGAGCCTTCAAACATACCTCGCATGATATCCCTTTCGTTCCTGGAATCATCCTTATGAACCTCCTCTGGACCTTCTCCAATGCCAGCACATCTCTTTAAGATGAAGAGCTCAGAATGTTACACAATACACCAGTGCCTTACAAAGCCATACCATCACATCCCTGCACCTGTACTCTACACCTATTGAAATGAATGGAAACATTGCATTTGCCTTCCTCATCACCGACTCAACATGCAAGTTAACCTTTAGGCTGATCTACACCACAACTCCCAAGTTCGTTTGCATCTCAGATCGTTGGATTTTCTCCCGCAGTTATTTCTACTACCAAAATGCATAGCCATCTGCAAACCTGGCACAAAGCCATCTATTTCATCATCTAAATCATTTATATACAGCATAAAAAGAAGTGTTTCCAAAGCCAACCCCTGCGGAAGTCCACTCGTCACAGGACGCCAACCAGGCAAAGTTCCTATTATTCCCGCTCACTGCATTCTTCCAATCAGCTATATTCTAACCATGTTAGCAACTCTCCTGTAATACCATGGGCGCCCAACGTGGTAAGAAGCCTCATGTTTGAAACATTGTGAAAGACCTTCTGAAAGTCCAATAATACATCATCTACTGAATCTCCTTTATAATCCTACTTATTATCTCCTCAAAGAGTTCCAAGAGGTTCGTCAGGCAGGATTTTCCCTAAGGGAAACCATGCTAACTTTGTCCTACCCTGTCCTGTTTCACCAAGTCCTCCATCACCTCGTCCTTAACAATAGACTCTAACTTCTTCCTAACCACTGAGTTCAGGCTATCTGGTCTACAATTTCCTGTCTGCTGCCTGCCTCCTTTCTGAAAGTGTGGATGGTATTAGCTATTTTCCAGTCCTCTGGCACCATGATAGAGTCCGGTGATTTGTAAAAGATCATTTCGAATGCGGTCACAAACTCTAACGGTACCTCTTTCAGAATCTGAGTGTACAGCTCATCTGGTCGCTGTACTATTAAGTATTTCGGCTGTTTGAGCAATTCTCTCTAGCAACTGTACCCACTTCTCTTCCTTCACACAATGGAACATCTGGCACGCTGCTAGTGTCTTCCACATTGAGGCCTGATGCATGACACTCATTTCGTTCATCCGCCATCTCCTTGCCCCCTTCCTGTTATTGTTTCTCCTGCGTCATTTTTTAGCAGTTCCATATCCACTCCGAACTCTCTTTCATCTTTTACATGCTTCAAAAAGCTTTTACTATCCACTTTGATATTATTTGCTAGCTTGCTTTCATATTTCATTTTTTTTTCTTCTAGTGATTCTTTTCGTTGCTCTATGTAGGTTTTTAAAATCTTCTCAAACCTCTAACTTCCCACTAATTTCTGCATTGTTGTATGCCCTCTCTTTTGTTTTTACATTAGATTTGTCTTCCCTTGACAGCCGCGGTTGTACTGTTTTGCCATTTGACTGTTTCTTTACTTTTGGGAAAGACATGTTGTCCTCATTTTTCCAGAAATGCACGTCATTTCTGTTCTGCTGTCATCCTTGCCAGCTGCTCATTCCATTTTACTTTGGCCATTTCCTCTCTCATATCACTCTAATTTCCTTTACTCCACTCAACCACTGCTACGTCAGTCTTTACTTTCTCCCTATCAAAATTCAAGTCGAACTCTATCATATTGTGATCACTGGTTCTTAAGGCTTCTTTTACCTAAATCTCATTAATCGCCTGTGTTTCATTACATATCCCCCTGTCAAGTATAGCCTATCCTCTACTAGGCTCAACAACAAACTGCTCTAAAAATCCATTTCACAAGCATCCAGCCCAATCACTTTCCTGAGATACATTCACAATCTGATTTTCCAAATTGACCTGCATGTTGAAAACTTCCATTACTATCATAACATTGCCCTTTTGACAGGCCTTTTCTATTTCCTGTAGTAATCTGTGGTCCACCTCCCAGCCACTGTTGGGAGGCCTGTATATAAGTACCATCAGGATCATTTTACCCTTGCAGTTTATTAACTCAACCCACAAAGATTCAACATCTTCCGATCCTATGTCATACCTTTCTAATGATTTGATCCCATTCTTTACCAGTAGAGCCACGCCTCCCATTCTGCCTACCTTCCTATTCCTTCGATACAACGTGAAACCTCAACACAAGTTCCCAACTTCAACTATTCTTCAGTCAGAATTCAATGATGGCCACAACATCATACCTGGCAATCGGTGGTACTGCAACAAAATCATGCATATTATTTCTTTTGTCTGCGCATTGAGATACAACACCGTGAGTACCGCATTTGCTACCCTTTTTGATTTTGCATCCCTTGTGTACTGATACTCACCCTGTTGGCTGCGACTGTGTCACATCACCTGTGTGCTCCTCCTGACAGTCTGAGTGCACGCTATATGGAATTTGTTACCATCCATCCTATCCTGAATCCCACTATTCCGAGAGCACCCCCACCAAGTTCATACCTCCTCAAGTGATATCCCAATTACCAGAGTATCTGAACCCCTGCGCACTGCACCAGCTTCTCATCCACGTATTTATCTGCCAAGTCATCTTTTTTCTACCCTCACTGGTGCGTGACACAGGCAGCAATAAGAAATTAGTACCTGCTTCTCAGTTTTTCACCTAGTTCTCTAAAATCTCTTTTCAGGACCTCTTTGCTTTTCCTTCCGATGTCATTGGTACCAATATGTGCCAAGGCATCTGGCTGCTCTCCGCCCCTCTCCAAACCGTTGTGGACGCGATCTGAGACTTACCTGACACTGGCATCTGGGAAGCTACATAACATCCGGGTGTCCCGTTCACGTCTACAGAATCTCCTTTCTGTTCTCCTCACTAATGAGTCCCCTATCACTCGCGCTCCCTTCTTCTTTCTCTCTTTCCTCTCTGCACCACGGACCCATGCTCAGTGCCTGTATCCCGGTCGCCGCGGTATTCCCCCGAGATTTATTGCTGCCTATGAGTATCCAAAGTGATATACTTATTTTTTAGGGGAAAGGCCGCCCACAAGTGTGCTCTGCTCTAACTGCCTATTTATATTGCAATTCCTCCTGACTCGTCTCCTGCAAATTCGGGGTGACTACTTCCCTGTAACTTCGATTAATTATATCCCCCCTCTCCCGTTTTCGGAAAATGTCTTCCATCTGCTTCTCCAGTTCCCTAACACGATCTTCAAGGAGTTGCATCCGGATATACTTCACGCAGATGTAGTTCCCTGGGATACTCTGAGACGCCCAGGAGTACAACAGCCGGCATGAAGAATACACAACCGCCATTTATTCTACCAGGTGCAGTATGAGAAAAACAAAAAGGAAAACCTTAACTGAAGCTTACCCAGAGTCAACACCTCCTCCGAGCCGAAGCTCTCTTTGAGCCAAAGTCCAGCGATTCTTGTCTCACCCCTAGCCTACACCCAACAATGGTCGCCCTGACAATGGCCGCTCCACTTGTCCCTCCTGTACTTTGATTTCGGTTGCAGTGCGATGCAACCGCCGCTGATAGATCCTCTGAAATGGTCAAACGCCCGTGAAGCTCTCTTTTTAAATGCGCGTCGTCGTCGTGTGAGAAACCTCTTCACAGTGCTTGCACCCCCCGCTGATAGGGCCTCTGCAATGACGGGACAAAAGTGCAGTCAGCATCAGAAATTGCAATATGCAAAAGCAGGCAAAATCCACAAGGATGAATAGAGGACTGAAGGTGTTATATTTAAATGCGTACAGTATCTGTACTAAGGCAGATGATAGTAGACAATAGACAATAGGAGCAGGAGTAGGCCATTTGGCCCTCCGAGCTAGCACCACCATTTACAGTGATCATAGCTGGTCATCCACAATCAGTACCTCGATTCTGCCTTCTCCCCATATGCCTTGACTCCACTAACTTTAAGATATGGACTTGCAGCACAGTAACTTTGGCATGTATAATGGAGGCAGCTCTGAATCATGACTGAAAGAGGATAATATCTGGGAGCTTAAAGACGAAGGATGTATTGTACGAACTGGCGGACAGGCAGGTAGGCACAGGTGGCGGCGTGGCTCGCTTGGTAAAAAATGAAATCGAAGCATTAGAATGGTGACATAAGGTCGGTAAATGATTAATCGTTTTGGGTAGATCTAAGGAACTGCAAAGGTAAAACGACCCTAATGGATATTATATATGGACCGCCAAACAGTAGCAAGAATGCGTTCTACAAATTACAACGGGAATTGGAAAATGCACGCCAAAGAAGCCATGTTTCAATAGCCATGGGGGATTTTATATGCAGGTAGGTAGAAAAATCAGGTTGGTGTTGTATCTCAAGAACGGGAGTTTCAGGAATCCCTAACAGATGGCAGTTTAGTAAAGCTCGTGATTGAGCCAGTTATGGGATCAGCTATTCACGAATGAATGTTGTTAATTGATTGTAGAGCTAAGATAAAATACCCCTGATGGGAAGGCGATCATAATATGATCGAATTCACCTTTAGATTTCAGAATGAGAAGCTAAAATCAATGGTATGGTTATTACAGTGGAACAAAAGGATTTAGAGAGAGACGTGAGAGAAGAGTTGGCTAAAACTGACTGAAAAAGAAGGCAGACAGGGATGACAGCAGTGCAGCAACTGCTGAAATTTCTTGCGGTAATACGGAAGACACAGGATATATACAACCCCAAAAGGTAGAAGTAGTCTAAAGGCAACATGACACAATCGTGGCTAACAAGGGAATGAAAGTCAACATGAAATTGCTTGGTCAAAGCCTGAAGAGCTATGGGAAGGTGGGGCAGTGAAGTGCGCGAGTGCAGGAGACTGCAGCTGAGAGGGAACAATATGTCTCCATTTTGAGTACTATTTGGGGGTAGGAGTGGTTGGTGGAACTGGTACTGGTGGAAGCACCTCTGCACTGAGTCTGCCCCTGTAGTTCAGACGTGCAGGAAACGGAAGAGAAAGGCAGCAGAAAAAGGGGACTCTATAGTTAGGTGGACAGAGAGACGATTCTATGAAAGTGGAAAGGAACACGAATGGTACTTTGCCTCCCTGTTGCCAGGGTTAGCGATGTTTCTGAATGCGCCAGCAATATCCTGAAAATAGAATGAAAGCAACCAGGAATTGTGGTGCATACTAGTACCAACGACATAGGTAGAAAAAAGTAGGAGGTGCTGAAAAGTTGAGAAATGTATAGGGTCCCAGCGGGTTAACGGACAGTTTCAGCTTGCGGCAAATAAGGTAAATGCAATGATGATATTTATTTCAAGGGAAGTTGAATAGAAAACCAAGGAGATAATGCTGAAGGTCTGTAAGACATTCCACAGTATACTCCTTGTAGTATTGCCAACAGTTTTGGACTCCTTATCTCCGAAAGGATGTATCGTCATGAAAGAGAGTCCAGAAGAAGTTCACGAGGATGAGTTTGGAACTGAAGAGGTTAACATATGAGGACGGTTTGGTAGCTTTGGGCCTACTCAATGGAATTTAGATGAAAGCGCGGGGAAAGGAATGAATACATTCACCCTGTAAACGCCCCTCTCTGAATTTATGGACATCTATTAAGCGTCCCCCTGACTTCTGCCCTCCAGGTAATACAGGCACAGCTTGCCCAGCCTCCCCCAACAATCATGCCCTCAGGTCGTGACAAAATACTCACAAATTGTCTTTACAATCTCTCGGATTTAATGGTATCGGCCCTGTAACAGGGTAAACAAAATTATACACGATAATACAAATAGAGCATTGCCCATGTTTTGGGAAATGTAAGATAATACCTATAATAAACCAAATCACTTATTGTGCTTCACTTTATCAAATGCTTTTGTGTAGTCGATAAAACAAAGAAACAAATCTTTTTGCACTTGAATAGCTCGTTCTGATAGAATCCTTAACATCAATATCGCGTTCTTTGTACCTTTGTCTTTCACAAAACTACATTGTTTACATATTTTAGCTTGTATATTACTAAGAATAGACGGAAAAGTGTTAGTTTACGAAAATAAAGAGAGGCGTTAGACAAGAGTGTGTTTTCTCTCCTGATTTGTTTTAATGTGTAAAAATATTGCAAAGAAATAAGAGAAATCTTGGGAATCAAAGTTGGCGGTAAAACATCAATAATTTCAGATATGTGGATGACACTGTGTTAATTGCAAGTACGGAGGAAGAACTGCAAAAGTTAATTGATATAGTTGTTGAAGAAAGTGCAAAAATGGGTCTAGATATCAATCGCAAAAGGACAGAATGTATGGTGATATCCAAAAAGAAGGAGAATCCTATCTGCAGGCTGAGAGTAAACGGGGAATACATAAAACAAGTACAGAAATTTTGCAACTTAGGGAGCTGGGTGACACCAGCTGGCAGGTGCGACATTGACATCAAAAGAATAATTGTCACGGTAGGTCGGTTAACTCCTTGGTTTAGTTAATTTCCTTTTCCTCGCGTTCCACTCGGTTCCTTGATTGGGGCACCTAATCTTTATTCGAACTGGTCAGCATATAAGCGCCGGCTTACATCTACTCGCTACTGGTTCATCACCTCAGCGGTGCGGCCGTGCTCGTTCCAGCTGCCGAGAATGAGCCGAATCAAGAACCTGCCGGTCGCAGTTCCGTGGTCGAATCGAGAGCCTGTCATCCTCTGTTCCTGCTTCGAGTCAAGAGAATGGTTAGTCCCTGAGTCAGGGCGGGAATGGATTTTCCGAGCCGTCGAGATTAAGGAACCGTCTTCTGAGCCGCCAAAAATAAGGGACCGTCTTTACGAACTTCTCCCTGTCAAAATACGTTTTGTCTGTCGTTGTTTGTTTTTGTCGTCTCGTGTCCAGCTGAGTGGGTCGGGCCTTTTCGCCGCTGCTCTGATCCGGGATGCGAGTGGTCCGTCGTTCTTTGTTTTTGTCGCCTCGTTTCCAGCTGAGCAGGACCGGCCGTTTTTACCGCTGCTTTAGGCCGGGATGCGAGTGGTCTGTCATTGTTTGTTTTTGTCACCTCGTTTCCTGCTGAGGGGGCCCGGCCGTTTTTCCGCGGCTCCGAGCCGGTATGCGAGTGCTCTGTCGTTGTTTTGTTTTGTTGGCTCCGAGCCCCAGTCCGAGACAAGGCTCTGAGTCCCAGTCCAAGTCAAGGTTCCGAGTGTCCAATCCAAGCCAAGGCTCCGAGTGTCCTGTCCAAGTTAAGGCTCCGAGTCCAGTGAAGTCAAGGCTCCGAGTCCAGTCAAGTCCCAGTCCAAGTCAATTCTAAGTCCTGGCTCCGAGTCCAAGTCCTTCTCCGTGTCATGTCTCCGTGCCTGTCTCCTGCTCTTGGGTCCGCTTCCAGTCACCTCTAGTCGCACACTGTAACAAGAATAGGAATGGCAAAATACTGTTTTACAAGAATGAAGAATATACTGGCCAACATTAAACTAGGCATGACAACCCGCCTCAGAGTACTGAAATGTTACGTTTATCCAGCTATGTTATATAGTTCAGAATGCTGGACAATATCTAGTAACATGAGGACACGAATTGAAGCAGCAGAGATGTGGTTTTTGAGGAGGATGCAAAGAATATCATGGACGAAACGAATATCTAACGAGAATGTCATGAACAGAGCAAGCACAAAAAGAGAAATAATGTATGAGATCATGAAAAGGCAACGTAACTTCTTTGGACATGTGATTAGGAAAGAGAAGTTAGAATGCACGGTAATTATGGGAAAGATTGAAGGGAAGAAAGTAATTGGAAGGCAAAGACAAATGATGATGGAGACAGCAGCTAGAGAACTGGAAATGAATACCAATCAATTGATCCACTTGACCCGAACCAGGTGTGTGGGCCATGGCAGTCAAAGCTCAAACTGGACATGGTACCTGATGATGATGATGAACATAATATCACATCTCAAGTACACATTGTCCGGCTTATGAAGGCCACTCTGGCAACAGTCTTCTTGAGTACCTGTCATAGTGAACACATGTACATGTACTTACATTTTGTTTCCCCTGTTGAACAATACTCCACAGGCAGCCATTTTAGGCTTAATGACCGGTGAGTCTTTGTAATGTAAGGGAATTCCTTAATACTGAGGCTGTGTCGATAAAACGATATAGCGGTAAGCGACCACCTTAATAATGAACTGCAAATTAACAAGCGTCGATGGGCCATACATCCAGCGAGAATAGATATTTAACACAACAGATCAGTAAAATAACTGAAAGCTAGGAGCAACTGCTAGGAGGTGGCTATTTCTCTCTGTGAAGGAGCTGTGGATGAGAGCTCGGTTTAAATAGGGTAATGAGTTGGAAACGATTGGCAGCTGATACCCGTTAGCTGGGTGGAGACTGGGAGGTGAATGCTTCTGCATGCCTGACAAGATTTTGCCCTCAATATTAAAATTCCAAGCGAATATATCACCAAACATCAGGCTCTGAGAGAAAATGACTCTCTCTGTAACTGATCCTTAGACTTCAACCACTAAAATTGGGCAGCAACACCTTCGCTATAATTATTCCGAACTCACACATTCCACAAGGGGACGACCTACCAGGGACAAGTTGCAGTTGTCACGACTCTGGCACCGAGATTAGACTCTCAGCTCAGAAGGGAAAGAGGGAAAAGAGGAGAGCAGCAGTGACAGGTGATTCTATAGTTAGGGGGACAGATAGGAGGTTCAATGGGTGAGATCGAGAATCCCGATGGTCTGTTTCCTCCCTGGTGACAGGGTCCACGATATTTCGGATCGAGTTCTCCGTGTTCTCAACAGGGAAAGTGAGCAGCCAGATGTCGTGGTCCATGCAGGTACCAATGACGTGGATAGGAAGAAGGAAGAGGTCCTGCAAAGAAAGTTTAGGGAGTTACTTGCAAAGTTTAACGACAGGACCTCCAGGGTTGCAATCTCAGGATTGATACCAATGCCACGTGCTAGTGAGGCTAGAAATAAGAAGATAATGCAGCTAAATACGTGGCTAAGGAGTTGGTGCAGGAGGGAGAGCTATATGTTTCTGGACAATTGGGCCTTGTCCAAGGAAAGTGGGACCTGTTCCGACGGGACGGGTTGCATCTGAACATGAGGGGGACTAACATCCTTGCAGGAAGGTTTGCTAGTGTTGCCTGGGTGGGGGGGGGGGGTTAAACTAGATTTTCAGGGAGAGGGGAACCAGAGTGTTAAAGCAAATAGTGAGGTGGAGGAGGATAAACGTCATGCGAGAACTGCAAATATAGTGCATGGAATAAAGTCAGATCTAACATAAAAAGAGGCTTTGAGGAAAGAAAAGCAGAATAAAGGGTGTAAATGTAGTAAGGTAGAACGGCTAAAGTGCGTGTACTTCAATGCAAGAAGCATTAGGAACAAAGGTGATGAACTGAGAGCTTGGATACATACATGGAATTATAATGTAGTGGTCATTACAGAGACTTGGCTGGCACCAGGGCAGGAATGGATTCTCAATATTCCTGGTTTTCAGTGCTCTAAAAAGGATGGGGGAGGGAATGGGAGTAGGGGTGGCATTACTGGTCAGGGACACTATCATAGCTACAAAAAAGTGTGGGTCATGTAGCAGCATCCTCTTTTGAGTCAGTATGGGTGGAAGTAAGGGACAGGAAGGGAGCAGTTACTCTATTGGGAGTATTCTATAGGCTCCCTGGCAGCAGCAGAGATACCGAGCAAAAGATTGGGAGGCAGGTTTTGGAAAGGTGCAAAAATAACAGGGTTGTTATTATGGGTGACTCTAACTTCCCTAATATTGAGTGGCACTTGATTAATTCCAATGGTTCAGACGGGGCAGAGTTTGTTAAGTGTGTCCAGGACGGATTCCTGTCACAGTATGTTGACAGGCCGACTAGGGGAAATGCCATTCAAGATCTAGTATTAGGTAATGAACTGCGTCAGAACGCACATTTCTCAGTGAGTGAGCATCTGGGGGACAGTGATCACCGCTCCCTAACCTTTAGCATTATCATGGAAAAGGATAGAATCAGCGAGGAAAGGAACATTTTTAGTTGGGGAGTGACAAATTACGAGGCTGTAAGGCTAGAACTTGCCGGTGTGAATTGGGATGATGTTTCTGCAGGGAAATGTACTATGGACACGTGGTCGATCTTTAGGGATCTCTTGCAGAATGTCAGAGATAAATTTGTCTCGGTGAGGAAGACAAAGAATGGTAAGGTGAAGGAAGCATGGGTGACAAGTGAAGTGGAAAATCTAGTCACGTGGAAGAAGGCTGCATACATTAAATTTAGGAAGCAAGGAATCAGATGGGTCTATTGCGGAATATAGTGTAGCAAGAAAGGAGCTTAAGAAAAGGCTGAGGAGAACAAGAACAGGGCATGAGAAGACCTTGGCGAGTAGGCTGAAGGAAATCCCCCAGGTATTCTTCAATTATGCGAAGAACAAAAGGCTGACAGGAGTGAGGGCAGGACTGAGGGTAGATAAAGGTGAGAACATGTGCCTGAAGGCTGTGGAAGTGAGCGATGTCCTCAATCTATATTTATTTTCTGTATTCACTAATGGGAGGGAACTTGATGACGGTGAGGACAATATGAGTGACATTGAAGTTCTGGAGCATGTTGATATTAAGGGAGAGAAGGTGTTGAATTGCTAAAAAAAAACATTAGTACGGGTGAGCTCCCGGACCCCAGGCTGTTCTACGAGTAGAGGGAAAAGATTGATGAGCCTCTGGCTAGGATCTTTATGTCCTCGTTGTCCACGGGAATGGTACCGGAGTACTGGAGGGAGGCGAATGTTGTCCCCTTGTTCAAAAAAGATAGTAGTCCGGGCAATTACAGACTAGAGAGTCTTACGTCTGTGGTGGGGAAACAGTTGGAAAAGTTTCTAAGAGATAGGATCTATAGGCATTTAGAGAATCATGGTCGGATCAGGAACAGTCAGCATGGCTTTATGAAGGGCAGATCGTGCCGAAAAAGCCCGATAGTGTTCTTTGAGGAGGTGACTAGGCATATGGATGAGGGTAGTGTAGTAGATGTTATCTATATGGATTTTAGTAAGGCATTTGATAAGGTTCCATACTACGGTAGGCTTATTCCAAAAGTCAGAAGGTCTGGGATCCAGGGAAGTTTGGCAAGATGGATTCAGAATTTGCTTGCCCGCAGAAAGCAAGGGGTCGTGGTGGAGGGAGTACATTCGGATTGGAGGATTATGACTAGTGGTGTCCCACAAGGATCGTTTCTGAGACCTCTACTTTTCGAGAGTTTTTATTAACGACCTGGATGTGTGGGTAGAAGTGTGGGTTGGCAAGTTTTCAGACGACACAAAGGTTGGTGGTATTGTGTATAGTGTAGAGGATTGTCGGAGATTGCATAGAAACATTGATAGGATGCAGAAGTGGGCTGAGAAGTGGCAGACGGAGTTCAACCCGGAGAAGTGTGAGGTGGTACACTTTGGAAGGACAAATTCCAAGGCAGAGTACAAAGTAAATAGCAGGATACTTGGTAGTGTGGAGGAGCAGAGGGATCTGACGGTACACGTTCAGATTCCTAACAGCCGCCTCACAGGTAGATAGGGTAGTTAAGAAAGCTTATGGGTTGTTAGCTTTCATAAGTCGAGGGTAGAGTTTAAGTGTCGCGAGGTAAAGTTGTAGCTCTATAAAACTCTGGTTAGGCCACAGTTGGAGTACTTTGTCCAGTTCTGTTCGCCTCACTATAGGAAGGTTGTGGAAGCATTGGAAGAGTACAGAGGAGATTTACCAGGATGTCGCCTGGTTTAGGGAGTATGCATTATGATCAGAGATTAAGGGAGCTAGGACTTTACTCTTTGGAGAGAAAGAGGATGAAAGGAGACATGAATGAGGCATGTAAGATATTAAGAGGAATTGATAGACAGAACAGCCAACGCCTCTTCCCAAGGGCACCACTGCTTAATACAAGAGGACATGGTTTTAAGGTAAGGGGTGGGAAGGTCAAGGGGAATATTAGAGGAAGGTTTGTTACTCAGAGAGTTGTTGGTGTGTGGAATGCCATGCCTGAGCTAGTGGTGGAGGCAGATACACTAGTGAAATTTAAGAGACTACTAGACAGGTATATGGAGGAATTTAATGTGGGCGATTATATGGGAGGCAGGTTTAAGGGTCGGCACAGCTTTGTGGGCCGAAGGGCCTGTACTGTGCTGTATTATTCTATGTTCTATGTAACAAAGACTCTGAATACATTAAGGAGATAGAGCGTTTGGTAACAGTGTGTCATGACAGTTACCTGTCGCTCAACTGCAGCAAAATTAAAGAACTGGACATTTACTACCGGAATGGGATGTGGCGGCGCAGGTGTTGAGGTTGAGAGGATTGAGAGTATCAAGTTCTTATCTGACAACATCATCAATACCCTGTCCTGCTCCAATCACTCCGATAAGAGCGCCAAGGTAGCTCAAAAATGCCTGTACATGGTCAGGAGCCTGAAATATATCTGTGTCTTAGCAGTTACTTTTATCATTACATCTGTGAAAGCATTATGCCTGCAGGCATACAGTTTGGTGTCTGCAACTTCCGCGCTCACGGCCACCAGCCACGAACTTGCTGTGGATATTCAGCGTGAGCTGTCAGCTGGTAACATTCTCGCCAACGCATTCAGCAGCCTCTGGCTGCCTCAGTCCCACTCAAAGCATGTTGAAGGTCCTCGTTTTCTACTGTCCCTGGAATCTCTGCCGCACCTGGACCTGAGCTGACTCCCGCATTCGGACCGAACAGACACCCGTGTCCGTACAGGAACAAAGTTTTGCACCATCAGGCAGATATTCTGGTGATTTCGATGGTTGAGGGAATTTTAACACCCAATGCGACCTGATATTCCAAGTCCAGCCAGATCGTTTTGTGATGATGGACGAAAACTGGTGTACAAGGCCAATCTTCAGCCTGTTGAACACTTTATGGGAGCAAGGATGCCCCACAGACTAGTCGTTCCGAAATTTGGTGGCGAGTTACGGAGGGGTATTTGATCTTCCAGTACGGGAACATGAAGCTTCCTACCGACTCTTGGACCTGCTCCCAGGCTGTGGAACAGTGCGAGCCTACGCGTTTAAAAATACGCCTTCCAGCGAGGACGTAACTCTGGGATCCGACATCAGATCGCTGTCCAGGACGAGCAGGATAGTATAGATGACCTGATTAATCTGGCTAATCCATTTGACGACCAGCTAACAGAATGGCGCAGTGAAAGAATGTTTTAAGTTTCCGACGCGCCATCTGATCTCCATCTTTCTCTGCCCTCTCACCGTTCCTTACCACCCAGCACCAGGTCCATGGAGGAGCTTGTTCAATTAGGATGCATGCACCTGTCTCAGGAGGAACAAGAACGGTGGAAGAGAACAGATTTCCAGACTCAATTTTGGCGATCCAGGACACTTCCGGGCGGCAAGTTTGAAACGTCCAGGAAAGGAGAATACCCGTCAGCAGAGTGGGGAATTCTAACGTGTCGGTTCTTTCTTCAGTGAGCTTTCCCTAATTGTGTAATGCTCGCAGACATATAAATTTAAGAGATTTATCGACTTCGCTGCATCTGGGAATCTCACAGACATCTCTCTAGTCAAAGACTGGGAGTTCCAACTCAGGTATTATGAGAAAAGAACAAGGCGCTGGAATGTTGACCTCTGGGCACCGGCCAAATCAGCCTTTCTATCGATCCCATCCAACTGGTACTGAAAGACAAACAGCATGAAGAATTATCTTTCATCTGGTTGATTCGCCTCAACTGCCCCTGGTACTTGGTCTCCTCTGCTCCTCCCGACATAATCCACGGATCGATTGGTCTCTGAAAGAACTCCATGAATGGGGACCAGCATGATTGTCTACCTGTCTGGGTCGAGCTCAAACTCCGTTCCATGAATCCCCTACCGTGTCAACTAAGGATGTTTCTCTGCCTCGAATTCCGGCTAAATATGCGGATCTTCTTGTATTTTTCATTAAAAGAAAGGCCACCACCCTGCCCCCACATCGGCCGTACGACTGTTTCATAAACCTCCAACCAGGTACTAGCCCTCCACGGGGCCGAATCTTTTCCCTCTCTCGTCCTGAAACGGTGTCCATGAAGAATCCATCAAGGAGGAATTGGCCAAGGGGTTTATCCGTCCGTCAACATCGCCAGCAGGACCGGGTTTCTTTTTTGTGAGCAAGAGAAATGTCAGGCTCCGTTCTTGCATCGAGTCCTTGAACAACATCACTGGGAGGAACTGCTACACTATTCCGCTACTGGCGTCGGCGTTTAGACATCTCCAGAGAACAAACATATTTTCCAAAATTGAGCTGCTCAATGCTTAAAATCTGGTTCACATAAGAGAATGGCCACTATGAGTATCTGGTGATTCCACTTGGCAGGGGCTCCCGCTGTATTCCAGACCTTGGTTGACGATTTGATCAGGGGAACTTTGAACCAGTTTGTGTTTGCGTATTTATATGACATCCTTATCAATTCCTGTTCTCATCAGGAGCATGCCCTGCATGTCCGGAGAGTTGGCAGACGGCTTCTTGAGAACAAGCCTGAAAAATGTGAATTCCATAAAGGTCAGGTGTCGTTTTTGGCCTATATACTTAAGCCACCCAGTGTTCAAATAGACCCTAGTAAAGTTGAGGCGTTTGTTGAGTGGGCTAAAACACCTATAGTCAAACAGGTACGGCACTTCATGGGGTGTGCGAATTTTTATCACCACTTCATCCGCAATTTCGGATCTATCACGGCTCCTATAAATGCACTGACCTAGTAGACTCCACTGGACGGACGGTGCGGGCCAAGCATTTTTGGAGCTACAGCGACGTTTCACCACTGCCCCATTGCTGAAATGCCCACATCACAGCCATCATTGTCGAGGTGGATGAATCTTTTATGGGCACTGGAGCTGCTCTCTCTCAGCGCTCATCTGCAGATAGTCGGCCGCACCCTTGCGCCATCTTCTCGTAGCAGGTTTCCGACAGAGAGGAATTATGATGTTGGGAATCGGTAATTTATGCCTGTCAAGGAGGCGTTGCAGGAATAGCAACACTGGCTGGAGGGGGTATAGCATCCATTCTTGGTCTGGGCAGATTACAATAACCTCTCCTACATTCAGGGTGCAAAGATAATCAACTCTCGTCAAACTCAGTGGGCTCTCTGCTTCACACGGTTTAATTTCATCCTCAACTAAAGTCCCGGCAGCAAGAATAGAAAGGCTGATGTGTTCTCCTGGAAGTTCGACGAATTTGTGGACAATCCCGATCCAGAGCCGATTCTTCCTCGCTCATGTATTGCTGTCCCTGTCATCTGGGCAATAGAGGCAGAGGTGACGGCTGCCCACAGCCGAACACAGGCCCGGATGAGGGACTTCCCAAACGGCTGTTTCTTCCTGCTGCGAAGCGTTCCAAAATTTTGGAATGGGATGCTCCTCCCGTCGCGGGATGTCCACAACTTTGTATCTGCTTGTCCCAACTGCGCTCGAACAAGATATCACGCCAGCATCCCGCGGGACTGTTGTGTCCACTGTCTGTGTCCCACCGCTCCTAGACCCACCTCTCAGTTGTTTTCATCACTCCGCTGCCCCCGTCTAATGGAAACACCACGATTCTGGTCATTGTGGATCGATTTTCCAAGGCTGCCCACTTCATTGCCCTCCTCAAGCTCACATTGGCTCGTTAGATCACCACACGCATAGTTCAACATGCGTTAAGGCTCCATACCGTTCCTCAAAACATCGTGTCTGATCGTTGACCATAGTTCCCGACCCGCTTTTGGAAGGCTTTCTGCTGTCTCGTAGGAGCCACGGCCAACCTCTCATCTGGTTATCATCCCCAATCCAATGGCCAGACTGACAGAGTGAACCAGCCGTTAGAAACAACCTTGCGCTGCCTTGCCTCTTCCAACCCCACATCGTGGAGCTCCCATTTGGTTTGGGCAGAGATCGCCCACAATAACCGCCAATCATCCTCCACAGTATGTTTCCCTTTGAATGCCGGAAGTGATTCCAGTGCAGCGCCACATTTTCTCTGATCAGGAGATTGGCGAAGGAGGTTCTGCTGCTGAACAATTGATCCAAGGCTGCAAGTGCACCTGGAGACCAGCCAGGACTTATCAGCTGCACGCCCAGAAGCAACATTCCCTGCAAGCTGATTCGGCTCCCTCGACAGGTAAGGCCATTCAAGCCATGAGAGGAGGTCTGTTTGGCTTCAAGGGATCTTCGCCGAAAAGTCGAGAGCCGCAAATTGCAGTGGAAAGGACTTCCAGCAAAGTGTAATATAGATTATGCCTACCAACATCACTGAAGATCCATCCAATATTCCATGTTTCCCAGCTCAAGCAGGTTACTACCTCTCCCCTGGCCCCATTTATCCCACCTCTCCCTCCTTTGTGCCTGGTAGATGGTTCCCTTGCCTATATGGTGTGGCGTCTCCTGGCATCTTGCCGGGTATGTGTTAAGGTCCAGTACTTTGTGCATTGAGAAGGGTATGCTCGAGAAGAACGCACTTGGATCCCGGCGAAGGACATCTTGGACAAGTCTTTCATTCGGGACTTCCAGCTGATACATGTCTGCGGCACCTCATGGACTGCGCCTTGAGACGGGATGTCTGTCACAGCCACGGATTCGGTAGCGCAGCAGATACAATTGTGGTCGTGAATAAGCACGTGTCGGCTCATTATTATTTCATTGTAATGGTATTTCACTCTATTCTTTTTATTCATTTCGTCGTATTGCTTGTCAAGGCTTGAGCCCAGCACAGCAACGCTCCGCTGCCTGCTTGCATTCGGCCTTGTCTGAGAAATGGGACTGTCGAATCAACTGAATCCGAAAACTAGCGTTTTTTTAATATTTAGTTATTCCTCTCTGCCGCAGTGCTCGTTTATTTTTTCCTTTGAGAGTTTAAGCTAACGGTCCTGTTTGCCCTAGCATTTATTGTTTTCTTTTGCCTCTAACTCTGTTCGCATCAATTCCGTGAACTGTCGACCCGCTTCAATGTCTCTCGCTCCGCTCTTGGGCCATATCAAAACCCGGTGACTGGAACATTGCAAACGTGATTTATCCTTTCATGAAGGGTGGTCAACACAACAGCAGGAGAGTTAAAGCAACTTAGCATGACTACAGCGTATGACAAGGTTATAGTGCCTATTATGAAGGATGACACTCGGCATATTCGCTGCCTGCACTGGGGAAAGCTGATCACAACCTGGTTTTGTTACAGTCAAGATATAAATCAATTGTGATGAGGCATCCCACTACCACACGCTCTTTTAGAAAGTGGACTCCTGAAGCTGAACAGGCCCTGAGAGATTGCTTCGGTACTACTAACTGGGATGTACTGCAAGGGGGGCTCTGTGGGGGCGTTGAGGAGGTCACTGAATGCACAACGGACTATATTAATTTTTGTGTGGATGCGGTTGTTCCTGTTAGAACTGTTCGCTGCTATCCCAATAATAAGCCCTGGATCACTAGTCACATCAAAGGCCTCCTAAACCAGAAGAAGAGGGCCTTTAAAGATGGTGATCGGTTGGAGCTTAAAAGAGTTCAGAAGGAACTCAGAGTACAGATAAGGGGGGCAAAGGAGCAGTATAGGAGAAAGTTAGAACAAAAGCTGCAGGAAAAAAGCATGAAGGAGGTGTGGGATGGGATGAAGATCATCACCGGATGTGGTGCAAAGCGGGGGGCAAACATAAGTGGAGATGTGGAGAAAGCGAACCAGCTGAACAACTTCTTCAATAGGTTCGACAGCACAATCTCACCCTCACTGCAGAACTCCACACCAGGCTTACTTCCCTCACAGGAAAATATCCACTCACAGGAGACCTGGCCCACGCCCAGGTTTACGGCTGCACAGGTGGAAGGTCAACTGAGGAAGATCTGTACCAGCAAGGCGGCTGGACCGGATGGAGTTTCCCCACGATTACTGAGGGCCTGTGCAACTGAACTGGGAGAACCACTACAGCGCATCTTCAACATGAGTCTAGATCAGAGAAGAGTACCCAGACAGTGGAAAACATCTTGTATTGTCCCGGTACCGAAGAAACCACAACCAAAGGAGTTGAATGACTTCAGACCTGTTGCCTTGACGTCGCACGTGATGAAGACCATGGAGCGGCTGATAATACAGAATCTGAGGCCACAAACCAGGCACGCCCGGGATCCGCTTCAGTTTGCGTATAAGGAGAAGGTGGGAGTGGAGGATGCTATCACGTATTTGCTGCACAAATCACTCTCTCACCTAGATGGGGTCAGTTGTGCTGTGAGGATTACATTCCTTGACTTCTCTAGTGCCTTTAACACCATCCAGCCCAAGATCTTAAAGCACAAACTAACGGAGATGGGAGTAGACTATCACATGGTGGATTGGATAGTGGACTACTTGACAGATAGACCTCAGTATGTGCGGTTGGGAGACTGTAGGTCTGACACAGTGGTTAGCAGCACAGGAGCGCCACAGGGAACCGTACTCTCTCCGGTCCTGTTCACCCTGTACACATCTGACTTCCAATATAACTCGGAGTCCTGCCATGTGCAGAAGTTCGCTGATGACACGGCCATAGTGGGGTGTGTCAGGAATGGACAGGAGGAGGAGTATAGGAAACTGATACAGGACTTTGTGATATGGTGCAACTCAAACTACCTGGGTCTCAATGTCACCAAGACCAAGGAGATGGTGGTGGACTTTAGGAGATCTAGGCCTCATATGGAGCCAGTGATCATTAATGGAGAATGTGTGGAGCAGGTTAAGACCTACAAGTATCTGGGAGTACAGTTAGACGAGAAGCTAGACTGCCTTATTATCCGTCAATTATGGAAAACCCTGAACATCCTCTACATAGCACCATCCAGAGACAGAGAAGCAGTTTCAGCGACAGGTTACTGTCGATGCAATGCTCCTCAGACAGGATGAAGAGGTCAATACTCCCCAATGCCATTAGGCTTTACAATTCAACTGCCAGGACTTAAGAACTTTTTTTTTTTTTTTAAAGCTATTATTAATGCTTTTTGAGTTAGTGATTTAGATGCATATCATATTATTACTGAGTTAAGTATTGTATGTACAACAAGTGTATGGGACATTGGAAAAAATGTTGAATTTCCCCATGGGGATGAATAAAGTATCTATCTATCTATCTATCTATCTATCTATCTATTTGGAAGCCCATGATAAAACAGGCCGAAGTCCGTATGCATCTCTTAAAGGCAAATCACGTCTGGGAAATTAGTTCGATTTCTCAGAGAAAATACCAGTCAGGATAGACAAAGGAGAATCAATGGATATCGTGTACATGGATTTTCAGAAGGCATTTGTCAAGGTTGTGCAGAGTGGAAGAGAGATTTTAAAAGAATGGTTGGTAGCAGACAGGGTCTTCAACACGCCAAGAACACTGAGAGACGTTGGGTTGTGCCTAATGTTATAAAGATATGAAAAAAATTGCGAGGCAGTCGGGGCATTTGTGCATAATTAGGTAATCTCTCTTAGCTTTCTCTCTTCCATTCTTTTCTTTGTTTCATTCCTTCTCTCTTTTTCTCTCTCTCTCTATGTCTATCAATTTGGCTATCTATCTATCATCTATATATTCCTTCACTTATTTCTGTCTGTCTTTTTTCTGGTCTTTCTTTTCAACTCATCCTCAGTTGAAAAAATGTGAAGGCTAGGTAGGAGAGTGGAATGCTATTTGGTGCAATATAGGAAACCATGGGAGCTCTGGTGTTCCAGGCGACTACATCAGCAAAAGGTGCATCGACTTGCAGTTTCATTCGGGAAAATGAAGGATTCGTCAACCATGGATACCGCGAGGTGTTGACACCGAGAATGGACACAGGAAAGTGGCTGACCGTCAAGAAGGAGAGAAGGGATCTGCATTCACTGACGAGTAGCCTATAGCCGTCCCTCTCTATAACACAGCACAGAAACAGGTCCTTCGGTAAACCACTTTGAATACATGTGGAAGACAGAGGTCTAGTCTTTGGTATGGAGTTTCTCTCTCTGCCTCGGAAGGTGGAGAAGAATCAAGTTCCAGTAATATAGGATTCAATGGTTAGTAAAACTATGAGGAAGTGCTATGGACTGAAACGAGATTCCCAGATGGTATCTGGCCCTCTGTGTGCCAGGGTAAGGGCAGCTCGGGTCGGATCCACTTTATTCTTAAACGGGAGGGTAAACAGTCAGATATTTTTTTCCACGTCCATACCAATGACATAGGTAGGAAAGGTAACAAGGTCCCGCAAAGAGAGTTCAGATAATACAGTGTAACACCTGGATAAGGAAATGGTGCAGGAGGGATGTCTTCAGATTTCTGGAGATTGGACTCTTCCAGGGAAGGTGCGTCCTGTAAAGTGCGAGCCGTTTTACTTGAACTAAAGAGGAACTAATATCGTCCAGGAAAGGATTTCTAATCCTTCACAGGGGTGTTTACAGTAGAAAACGGGGATAGGAACCAAAGACTGGAACAGGTAGATGGGAAAGGAGCATATTAAACCCACATGGTAAGTCAGGAATGGAAAGAGCGAGAGAGATTAAAGAAAGTTTAGCATTCCTATTCTGGGAACATGTCACAGCAGTGCTCAGATAGCATAGACTGGAGTGCTCCCCTACTGAGGCCGTATGTGTGGAAATGAAGAATATGAAAGTGACTATCCAATATTCGGGGGGTCTTAAAAGAAAAAAATAATCGGAGGAAGTTCGTATACTTTTGCATGAAGCGTAAGGGTGTGGTAACTCTCCATATATTGATAGTGGGTCCCATACTGTAAAAAACTGGATGTAAAATAGTTTCTCAAATGTAGTTAAGAATGTTTTCTTAATCAATACATTTACGCACCAACTGGAGAGTATGCGCTACTACGTCTTCTTTTAGGGAATGTCACAGGTGAGGTGCCAGAGGTTGGTAGGGATACCTTTTTAATCTGGTCATAATAATTCCATTAGTCTCAAGAGAATTATGGAGAGGGATAGGACTAGGCCTCGGTTTGTGTTTATAAATTGGAGAAAAGACAATCTTGATGATATCAGAAAGGATCTGGCAAGCGTAGGTTAGTCTTCTGTCAAAGGTATGCTTGGTAACGGGGAAGACTTAAATATTTAAATTTTAATAGTATACAATTCATGTCGTATTTACCTATCAAAGGCAAGGATAACACATTTAGGTAGCCCTGGTTTTCGAGAGAAGCTGAGGCTGTGGTTAAGAAGAAGAATGGCGTTCATTGTAGACATAGGCAGGAAGGAACGGATGAGCAACATTAGGAATAAGAAATAGAGAGAATATTTAAGATGGAAGTCGTGGAGCCTAAAGGAAGGCTTGAGGTTGCTATAGCAGACGAGGTGAAGGATACTCCAATGGGCTTCGACAGATTGAGTAAGAACAAAATTACCACATTGGTCGGCTTGAAGATGAGAATCCTTATCTATGGATGCAGTTGTAGAGACTGGCGAGGTTCCAAATGATTCTCTGTTTTTTTTTAGCGATATTTATAGGGAGACGTTCGCACAATCTAAATAAAGTCAGTTATAGTAGTAGTGAGGTCATGCACCGTAGACAGGTTAGTGAAGATGCAGTATTAGCTCCCTTCCGGCAAATTAAGGTGGGTAAATTCTCAAGATCTAACAATGTCAGGCACAGTCTCAGGACAGAGGGATGTCCATTTAGAATAGAGATGAAGAGGTATTTCTTCAGCCAGACAATACAGTATCTTTGAAGATCATTGCAACAGGCAACTATGCAGGTCAAGTAATTGAGTATATTTAAAGAAGAGTTTAACAGTTTTCCAAGTAATCTGGGTGCTAATGCAACGCGGTCAAGGCAGTGGAGTATGACTGAGAGGAACACTAAATTAGGCATAATGGAATAACAGAGCAGATTCCATGAGTCCAGTAGCTTAATTCTGCTCCTATACCTTATGGTATTTTGTTCTGATCTCTTCTATTGGAGTATGTGGAGGCAAATGCAGAAAATGCAATCCAAGCAGTGATATTTAAAACGTCTTTAGCAATGGGTGACATTTTGGAGTTTTCGAGGATCGCAAATGCTGTTCTATTGTTTAAGAAAGGTTATACAAATTCTAGGCCAGTGAGCCTGACATCAGTAATGCCTAAGCTATTGGAGAATATTCCAGCGGATCTTATTTGATTAAACAGGGATGGATTCGTGATAGTCAACACTGCGCGGTAGGTCGTGTCTAACCAATTTTTCTTTGAGTTTTTCGAGGATGTTACCTGGAAAGTTGATGAAGGCCAGACCTTGAATGTTATCTACATTAATTTTAGCAAGGCTTTCACAATGTCTTGCAGTTGAGATTGGTCAAGAAAGTTCAGTAGTTAGGCATTCAGGGTGCAGTGATAAATTGCATTAGAGGTAGAACCAGAGGGTCGAATTGGATGGTTGCCGCTCTGATTGGAGTCCTCGGGCTAATGGCGTACCGCAGGGTTTGGTGCTTGGTTCCCTGTTGTTTGTTATCTACTGTAGTAAATTGGATCATCCAATTTGGGGACAACACCATTTAGGAACATAGCGGAGAGTGAAGAAAGTTATTAAAGTTTGCTACAGCATCGGCAGCATCTAGAAGAATGTGTTGGAATGTGGCAAATGAGACAAGTTTGATGTCTTGTACATCGGGATCTATATGTTGGGGGTGGGGACAGAACACTGAGGAGTACAGTAGAGCAGAGGGATCTCGTGATGTAGATTTATGTTGCCTTAAAAGCGGCGTCACAGATAGACGGGGTCGTAAAGAGAGTGTTTGACTCATTGGCCTTCATAATTCATAGGACTGGGTGCAGGAGTTGGGATGTTATGTCGAAGTCGTGCAAACCGTCGGTAAAGCCTAATTTGGAGTACCTTGTGAAGTTCTGGTCATCTACCTATGAGAAATGTATAAATACGTTCGAAATGGTGCAGATAAATCCAAAAATAGGTGGCCAGATCTTGAGGACCCGAGTTATAAGATTGATAGTGGTATGTAGAATTTAAGGAGCAGTGATGGGCTAAATTCAAGCAGGTTTTTTCCAACTGAGGTTGGATGAGAATAGGTCATCGTTAAGGGTGACAGCTGAACTGTTTAAAGGGAACATGTGGGAGATCATCTTCGCTCATGGTGTGGTGAGATACTGGGAATGACTGCCAGCCGAAGTGGTAGATGGGGAATTCATTTCAACAATTATTAGAAATTATAATAGATATACTGATGGAAGGTGTATGTAGGGCGATATGATTATGTCGATCGATAGTTCGCACAAGATTAGATGGCCCAAAGGGCCTGTTTCTTTGCTATAGCATTTTATGACTCTATGATTCTAAGCGCGGCAAAGCAGCAGGGTCATATAGTGGGAATAAATCATTTCTGGTTGACTGACGGTTATTAGTGACATTGCGGAGGTGTAGTTGCTGGATCTACTGTTTTCACTTTCTATGTAAATGATCTGCATGACCGAATTGATAGCTTTGTAATAACTTTTTCAAACAATTCAAAGGTAGACGTACGGCGCGGTATGTGGTGTTGAAGAAGCAGAGTCTGTAAAACGACTTGGGCAGATATGGCGAGTTGGTGGAGAAATACCAAATAGAACACAGAGTATACGCTATAGAGTATTTTCAAAACATGGGGTTGGGGGGAAGGATGCGAATTCAGAAAACTGATGTGCACGTGGAATTCGGCGCCCTGCTGCAACATTTTCTGAAGTTTGACTTGTAGAGTTGGTACTGAGGAAGATCAGTGAATTGCTGGTATTCATCTCGAAAAGGGAAGAAAATAGAAGAAATGATGTAACAATAAGCCTTCATAAAGCAATGTTAAGACCGCATTTGAATATTGTGAGCAGGTTTGAAAAGAGTTTATGGCATTGGAGACGTTTTGCTAGAGGTTTACCGAAACGATCCCGTGAATGAAACGTTATCCTTTCATATTTAGAGCACTCCCTACTAATGATGTCTTCACTTATGTTCCTTAATCAAATCTGATTCGTTCCAATCACCCAATGCAGAATTGATTTATCCTTAATTGGTTCATGTGCAAGCTGCTCTGAAAAGCTATCTCGTAGGAATTCTACAAATTTCGTCACTTGAGATCAAACATCAACCTAATTTTCCTAATTTATCTGCAAATCAAGATTTTCCCATGACTATCGTAACATTGCCCTAATTACTTAGTTTTTCTCTTGTTGAAATTTTTACACGTAACTTTGGCTACCGTTTGGAAGCTTATATATAACTCTCAGCAGGGTCTTTCTGGGCAATGCAGTTTCTTAACCCTATATAAAAGTACTCTACGTATTCTGCACTTACGACACTTCTATAAAATAATATGTTTCCATATTTCACCAGCGACACCATCCCACGCGCTCTACATGCCTGCCTGTCCTTTCGATTCGATGAGCATGTTTGATTTCTGAATTCCCAGCAGTAATTATCTTTCACCTAGGACTCAGTGATGCCCACAAAGTAATGGTGGTTGTAACGTGGCTCCACGGGCCGAAGCGAGGCAGCGGGGCCAGGACCTGTGGGGAAGTAACGAGTAATGAAGGACCGCCGTTGCTGGAGCGGACTTGGAGCCCCTTAGATACGACAGATCGGAGGCGTGGCTGAATTGAATTGGCGAGGACCGTGTCGATGTTTGTCCGACTTAAGCCTCGTGACAGATTGGGAAAGCCGGTGTGGGCCAAATCTACCCGTCGGAGGTATGGGCACGACAACGTAACCCCGGCAGAACCCGGGTCCGGGAACGACCCGATGTTTGGCAAATTTAGAGCCAGATTGAAGACGTAGGAATTTCAGAGCCGGAGACGAAGGACGGTCGGGTATCAGCTCGCTGCTCGGCGAAGATTGCTCGTCTTTGCGCTGAACTGAGTCTGTAGTCTGCAAGTAACGGGCTCTTAGATCGGCTGCTGTGATGACCGGCTTCGTGACCATGTTCTCACTTCGGTGAACTTTAGTTCTGAATGTTTTGTGCTCACTTTTTAAATTTTTTGCGCATAGGTGTTAGATGGTCTTCATCTATAATGTGTTCTATTGGGTATTTGCTTTGTACCTACCTGTAAGGAGACGTACCTCGAGACACCGGAATGGTGTTTTGCCTCCGAGGTGCCAGTGCCAGGGTTGTCACATTTCGGGTGCACATCATTCTAAAGGAGGAGGGTAAACTGCCAGAAGTTATCAGACATGTTGTTATCAACGCCATAGGTACGAAAAGGGAGGAAGTCCGGACTGGACAATAGAGTGGGTTAGGCAGAAATCTGAAAAGCAGGACTTCCAGGGTACTAAAATCTGGATAGCCAACTGTACCACGGGCCAACGGAGGGAAGAGTTGGATGATTTGGCAAATGAATGTATGTCTCCAAGGAAATGATGCACAGGTATGGGTTTCAGAATTCTAGATTATTGGGATCTCTTCTAGGGAAGTTCCTATGTTACCCTTGAACATAAGGGCGTTCAATATCCTTGTTGGCAATTTTGCTGGAACTGTTGGGGAGCGTTTACACTGATTTGTCAGAGGACATTAAAACTGGAAAAGTAGGTTCCAGGATGGAGCAGCTTGGAGATGCAGTGTGTAGTGAGATTGCTCGTAGAATATAGAATCACGTAGCTGGTTTGGAAGGTATTTAGAGATTGGGAGATATGACGTTATGTAATCAATGAATCATGACTGCAAAGTAATCATAGTTCTGAGTTTAACATCAGAAGGCACTCATTGTATTGAAAGGACAGTCAGGTAGGCCGCGCTGCTGGGAAACCCTCGCCCCCCCCCAGAAAAAACAGAAATTAAATTTTTAGAAAGAGATGACATGATGACATGATTACATGGGGCTGGATGATGTAGATCCCGTGTGGATGGGGTTAAGACACTACAGAGGGTAAAATCACCATGTTAGGGGTTATATACAGACTTACGAACGGTTGCCAGGATGTGGGTTAGAAATTACAAGGACAGAAAATGAGAAAAATCTTCTGAAAAGGGCAATTTCATGACAGTCATTGGGATTTCAATATGCAGGTTGTTTTGCAAAAGCAGGCTGGTGCTGGATCCCAAGAAAGGGAATTTGTAGAATGCCTATGAAATGGATTTTTAGAACAGCATTTGGTTGAACCCACGAGAAGACGTGTATTTCTTGATTGGGGGATGGTTAATGAACAAGATTTGATAAGGGGAATTAGTGAAGGAACCATTAAGAGGGTGCGATCATTATATGATAGAGTACACACTAAAATTGAGCCGGAGAAGACAAAGTCAGATGCATAAATCTTGCAGTCCTTTAAATGGAATTGCAGAAGCATAGGAGAGGAGCAGGCCAACGTTAACTGGAAGAAAACCTGTCTGGAATGGCGGTAGAATTGGTAATGGCTGGAGTTTCTGGGAGAAATTGGGTAGGCTCAGATAAATAGATAGATAGATACTTTATTCATCCCCATGGGGAAATTAAACTTTTTTTTTTCCAATGTCCCATACACTTGTTGTAGCAAAACTAATTACATACAATACTTAACTCAGTAAAAAATATGATATGCATCTAAATCACTATCTCAAAAAGCATTAATAATAGCTTTTAAAAAGTTCTTAAGTCCTGGCGGTTGAATTGTAAAGCCTAATGGCATTGGGGAGTATTGACCTCTTCATCCTGTCTGAGGAGCATTGCATCGATAGTAACCTGTCGCTGAAACTGCTTCTCTGTCTCTGGATGGTGCTATGTAGAGGATGTTCAGAGTTTTCCATAATTGACCGTAGCCTACTCAGCGCCCTTCGCTCAGCTACCGATGTTAAACTCTCCAGCACTTTGCCCACGACAGAGCCCGCCTTCCTTACCAGCTTATTAAGACGTGAGGCGTCCCTCTTCTTAATGCTTCCTCCCCAACACGCCACCACAAAGAAGAGGGCGCTCTCCACAACTGACCTATAGAACATCTTCAGCATCTCACTACAGACATTGAATGACGCCAACCTTCTAAGGAAGTACAGTCGACTCTGTGCCTTCCTGCACAAGGCATCTGTGTTGGCAGTCCAGTCTAGCTTCTCGTCTAACTGTACTCCCAGATACTTGTAGGTCTTAACCTGCTCCACACATTCTCCATTAATGCATTAAAAAGATGAAGAAATATTCTAAAGGGAGGAGGGGAACCCTGGCTGACAGGAGAAGTTTCAAAAGTTTAAAAATCCAAGTGAACCAGGATCAGTTACAGTCAATTTTGAGAAACTGTTCTTAGTATCTATACCAACGTCAAATGCATAAATGCACAAATCAAAACATTCGCATAAAATCGTTTATTGATTACATACAGTTGACTAACTCCCGGAAATAAAAGCAATGTTTCCAGTACAAGATGATGAACTCATATTAAACCATTTAATTCAGTCTGACAAGTGACTGGCTTTTTGATGTTCTAGGTCTGCTCCTTGAAAAATAAACATGCGGTTTTACGCGTGATGATATATTGATCCTCATCTGTTAAAGCATCATTTCATCCCACTTTACCCATGATATGCTTCTTTGTGTTTCTCTCCGGAGTTACGAGGATAATAAAACACTTCGGTGCAAAAATGCAAAGCAGCAAACCAAAACTGGACGCCAGAATGGCAAACACTTCAACCGCCACTGTGTATTTCACAGGAGAACTCAAGGAGACCGGAATAAAAGTAACCCAAACCGCACAAAAGATGAGCATGCTGAACGTAATACATTTTGCCTCGTTAAAGTTATCCGGCAGCTTCCGTGCGAGAAAGGCCAGGACAAAACAAATGCATGATAACACGCCGATATAACTCGACGCCAAGTAGAAACCTGCAGACGATCCTGTATCGCATTCTAAAATAATCGTCTCGCGGTAATATTTAGTGTTGATCACAGGGAAAGGAGGCCCAATAAGCAACCAAACTGCACATATAAGACCCTGCCCGGATGCCAAGAGGAAGACACTTATCCTCTGCTGTCTTTGACGAAACCATTTCATCCAATTACTGCTGGGATGAGTTGCCTTAAATGCCGACAGCACCAGGATCGTTTTGACCAGAACACAGGAGATACACAGGACAAATGAGACACCAAATGCTGTGTGGCGTAACATACAAGACCATTCTGATGGTTCGCCGATGAATGAGACCGAGCACAAGAAACAGCAGCTTAACGCAAATAAAAGGAGGAAGCTCAGCTCGGAATTGTTAGCTTTAACCAAAGGTGTTTCTCGATGTTTAAAGAAGAGAACCGCTACGAGTGCAGACATGCACACTCCAACCAGAGCAGGAATCACCAGCACCATGCCCAGGACATCGGTAAAAGCCAGATACACAGTTTTCTTCGGGATGCATTTATCTTTCTGTTTGTTGGACCAGAACAGTGGAGGACACTTGATGCAGTCTGTGGAGGCTGCGAAAAATAATCAAATCATTGGTAAGGATGACACTTCAGAAAACCTTGCGGAAAATTGTCAGAACCTAAACATGCAGTTCCATTCACCTGTAATGTTACTAATTTCTCCATCCGGACAAGACGTGCAATCAAAACAACAAATTGGTTGTCCTTGCCTGGCCGTTTTTCGTGTTCCAGGAGGACATTTTTCAGAACAGACTGCCCGGGGAATCTTAAAGAATGAAACACAGGCAATAATTTATTGTTTGTACACCTTATGCGTCGATATACGTCCAGCTGTGTGGAACTATTCTGCAACCAATTGCGTTGACAAAAACAAGTTATTTGACAAGTTATCTAGTTCTCCTTGAGCGTTTTTACGTTTTCGTTCTAGAATAATTACGACGGCACTTAAAAAAAATAATTCCCACTCATCTTTTCGCTCATTCGAATATTCTGTGTGCGACAAGCTTGGCGTACAATGTAATACTTAAATACAACATCACGTCCTTGGGCACTTACGAATAAACTAAAAAAAAATGTGCCGAAATTTGAGGAGACAACTAGACTCACAGAAGCTTCGTTTTTCTTGACTTTACCTAAAATTTCTTTGTTGTTGTTATTTTTGCGCACGAGTTATTGTTGCAGTTCTTTAAAGGTTTGGATGTATCATACATGGAATATTGTGTTTAGTTCCGACCTCCTCATTATAGGAAATATATGGATGCTTTAGAGAAGGTCCAAAGGAGATTTATCAGGATACTGTCTAAATGTCGTGTCACAAACTGTCACATGACGTGTGAGGAAATGTTGAACAAGAAACGTCTTCTCTCTTTGGAGCGCATGATTGGGCATATACTGAATGGAATGTACGGCCAGCGCCAAATTTCAGCGTAGCAAAGACTAATCCTAGAGAACACTGTTAGGCCGAGTGGAGGAAATTCTAGGTGAGATATCAGAGGTATCTCTTATGTATGGAGAATGGTCAGTTCCTGGAAAGCACTGCCGGAAGAGTGGGTAGAGGCCGATACATTAGAGGCAAACAAATGGCTCTTAGATAGTCACATTGATAAAAGGAAAATGGAGATTTTTTCGGCTATGTACGAGGGAAGAGACAGATTGATATTGGAGGACGTTAGGAAATCGGAACAACGTCGTCTGTTCCTCCGATGCTGCACGTTCTATGTTCTAAATGTAAGAAATGTAATTTTCCTACTGTTAAGGTTTGCATGGCCTCGAGCAGGTTAAATCTCCTCGGTGATTAATGATAAACTTTCATAGTGTGTTGACTGCTTGGTGCGGTGATGATGTTTCTGTTTTTATTCCAACGTCTGTGCAGGGAAGCTAATGCTATTGGTTGACATGTTGCTGCAACTTTCCTTCCATTTTCTTCATCACACGTAAATTCCCTGGAAACTTTCCAACGTCTCCTATTTTTTCTGAAAACATTTGTATTGATACAGCTGCATTTTTGTTCTTAGGGGAACGTTGTCAAATAGCAATGTATGCCAGATGTATTGAGGATATAGCGACCGAGAGGAACCGGGTATGGACAGTTGATGAACAACACTTTGCATGCCATTGCCGCTGCCTCTAATTTCTCCCTCCCAGGGGTCTCACTTTTCCCCTGTGACTAACGATTCACTGATCCCATGGCAGCACTGCTTTCTTTTCCATTTTTAAATTCCGTCTGTTAAATGAGTCAATATTTCCTGCAAGCTTCTTATGTAGCTTACATTTGCTTTAAAAAGTCACCAACTCCAGGTAATTCCATCAGTGTTCCACTAGCACTGAAGGTAATCTCTGATAATAACTCACATAATCTATATGGTAATTGTGTTTTTGAGTTATATCCATGTATCCAGGCAGCAGTAGAACCTTTGTTAACAGGGCCTGTTGTGTACATTCCAGGACGGGTCACTCACCTTTAGTCACCTTCGAACACTCAGCTCTCACCTGCGGCTCAAAGTAACTAACATTTTCCATGAGGCAGCTTTCATACCCACGTACACCACTTCGACAGGTGGGCTAAACCACGTGAGAGTAGCCAGCGTCCTCATGCCGTGGTGAAATATGGGTATGCCTGTTCCAAGGTGCAAAGGCAGCTCCAGCGGGCTGGGAGAATAAGATCTACAGTGAGATCCAACGGCTAAGATTGCGGTACCTCAACGCTCCGTGGAGAGCGAAGGGCATGCATGACAACATACAGAAGATGTCATTATCATCCACTATCACGAGGGAAAACCCTTGTAATAACGCGTGTTAGTATCACTGGACTCCAAAGTTTGAGATCGATAGATTGAAACTGCCCCAGTTCAAACGATTATCCACTTTAAAAACTCTCACGCACAAGTTACCTATCATCATCTGACACGATAGAAAATTACTAACTGGGTTGAAATCGTCTCCCAGGCACTTTACAAAGTGTCCCTGAATCCCTAATATCATTTAAAAAAATTTTACTGGTAGCATTAGATAAAATTTCTTACAACTTTAAAGAGGATAATTATGATTTAACAATGTTGCTCACTTTCCATTGGGAACCCTACCTCACGTTTACCACCACTCCAGAAAATGTGATCTGGGTTCAGTACAACTTTTTTACCGGAAGGCGCTGATCCATTGTAATATCCAACTCGTCGAAATTTAATGCTACCCTTCGCATTCATTTGCCAGTTTACAAAATCATACAAGGCCGTTGGATTGCCTTTTTCGTCAAAATACACCTTCTCCCCGACTTTCGTTGTGAAGAAAATTGACGACAGGTAATGGAGGAGCTGAAAATAAAGCAGAATATTTTTATGTAAGTTTTTACATACTGAATCGAACAAATTGCCTCGTATCTTGCACAGAAAGAAAGTTTTTCATTTGAAGAAATAACATGACTCAGTCGAGAAATGACAGGAGTGTCAATATTTAAAGTGATGGAGTAACGCACCACTGTTTCGGCTCATTAGGTACATGTTGACCAGAGATCTACTCTGCTCGTCGCAGATTCCTGTGGTCGCCCTGCATGCCTCCAGGACACCTCATTCGTGTACCTATCCAAATGCCTCTTAAATCTCCAATGATACTCGACTCGGCCACCTCATTAAGCAACTCATTCCAGGTATTAACTACCCTCTGTGCTGAGCGGTGGTCTCTCAGGTCTCTTTGCATTTCACCTCTTTTACCTTGTATCGTTGCCCTCTGGTACTGGACTCCTGAACCCTTGAGAAAGGACGAAATCATTTCACCTTATCCATACCGTTCATACAGTTATCTAGCCACTCCAGATTTACAGTCTGCTTTTAACAGGCTGACCGAAGCTGGGGAGAATACTCCGAATGCGGCCTCATGAGACAAAATAGTGTCATTACTCTTAAACTCAATTTCCAATTAATGAAGGCTAGAGTATTAAACGGCCCCACACCACACAGTACAATTCCCCGGCCACCATAATAAAACTTATCATTTCCACTGGAAGGTCTCTTTCTGCTCCACAACGCTGGTCGGTCCCCTAACATTTACCTGTATAAATGCAACACTGGTCTGAATGTCCAAACTGCATCAGCAACATTGAAAGATATCTTACAACAGATGCAGTGAAACTGAATCAGCACCCTACCTGCCATGGTTGAAAAGTTGAAAGAAGTGCACATGTGTTGTTCACGAATGGTCCTTTGCCTTTTTCACATGAAAACATATCGTGAAGCGCATGAGCAAAAGAGTAGACCGCTTTATATACAATGTAAGAGCTCCCGTCCATGGTCAAATCAGTGTAAGTGTTGCTGATTTGATGCAAGCTCTCATTTCCACTGCACTGCGGGAGCCGCCCAGGTGAACCTACTATGTTTGTCTCGTTTTCTAAACTTAGAGTACACCTGAACGTGGTTTCCCAGAACTCCCTCACCAGTGGATTGCCAGGAAAACTGGAAGGATGGACTTTGAGTAGGAAGTCCCGCACCTCTGGAACTTCCACTGCACGCACCGTAGTCCCGATGGCCCCGACAAGGAAGCGCCGTCCCCTATCTTTACCAGCGATATCCGCTGTAATCCACGCCTCACTGCCCACCCACTGCAAACCGCTAAGGTTTTGTCGTAAAACCTCCTCAAATAAAATGCGCATTTCGCCAGGTCCAGCAAAGGCTACCACGACCTTTGCTGTCGTCTCTTTGATCAATTGCACTATCCTGGTGATTTTCTGTCCGGGGTCCGTTCTGTGAAATGATTCCGAGAAGGCAATGCAGACACCGAAATCCACAGCAGTTTCTATAAAGGCCTTTATTCCGGAGTTGCCATAGTCATCGTCGCTGTTAATGGTTCCAATCCATGTCCATCCAAACATCTGAACCAGATACCCCAGCGCTTTGGACTGATGTTCGTCACTTGGGATAGTTCGATGAAAAGTTGGATATTCGGTCTTGTCATTGAGACACATGCACGTTGAAAAGTAGCTGACCTGCAGTTTCAATCAGACATTAGGTGTGTGGATTAATGTGCGGGTGTTACACTGTCAAATATTCTTCATTAATAGGAGAGACAGAATTTTAAATACGGAAAGGTATTAGTGTTAAAACTAGCGCATCATCCCCGATAAACTATCAATTCCCTGTACACCACAGTGACCACAACAGTTGTAAACAGATCTCACCAGTGGTATTCTAAAAGGACCGGTCGTTCTTGCAACAGCGATGGACACCGAGGATCCAGCGCCACCAACGATCCCAGAGATATCGAGAGGCCCGTCACACACTGGACTGGCGTATGTTTTCTCTTGACCGTTCAGCAGAGCCAGAGTAACCTTTGTTGCAATCTCGGGGGAGTCACAGTCATCGTGAATCTTATAGCCCAGTGTAATGTTCGGGAGGAGTCGCTTATCCCTGTTTATTTCCTCAATTGTAAAAATCATGGTCTGTAACATGCGGAAGGCCATTAGATCAAAACTGAAAATAAACCACAGATGAAGGTGAGGGAAGAGCTCTGAACTCTAAGCACTCCAATAATTTCTATCAAGAAATCCTTCAATTTGTTTAGCACCGTACAAGTTAATAATGAAATTTAAACCAGCCCCAGAATTTGCACTTTTAGCAAGACAGTCTCTTTAGAAATCAGAGTGAACAGTCTGGAAACGTCGACTGTCCATTTCCCTCCACAAATGCTGAACTCCTTTCAGAGTTTGCCCCTTTTAGCGATATTCGACATCTTCAACCCGATGTGTCTCCAAAAAGGAACTACGCTTACCAGAATGTAAAACTGAGAAACATTAACTGAGAAACATTAATCAGAACTGCATGCCTTCATATCTGAAATAAACTCACCTTTTACAACCTTTTTCTTCTTTTTGTTTGGTGAATAAATTTATCTGATGAATACTGCTAAAGTGCACAGGGAATATTCCCCCGAGAACGACATCCCCATCCTTAGAGATATTGGGGAGCTGGACACTTTCCCGAAGCCTGCAGGTTAGTTCACCCGAACCCAGTGCAAAAGACCACACTACTAAGACTCTGAACATCAGCTGCAACATAGCATTAATGAAATCGGCGACTAGTGACTGCAGACTCCTGTTCAGAATCGCTATATAAGTGTCACGCAATTATTTTAAGTACTGACGATGATACTCTCAGTGGAAAACTGCGCTTTGTAGAAATTGGTAAAGACCCAAATGAATACTGCTATTTTTGTTTTAATTATCAGGTGATTAGCAAATGGTTCATTGTTTAATTAAACTGGTAGGCAAACAATGTGGGAAATATGCAGTATATCAGAGACAAAGTTCAGCATTGTCAAATCAAATAAAGGAAAAATACTCCGAATTGCCGGGTAACAGTAATAAGATATCAGTAGATAGCAACGCACTACACACTTTAAATGTAAGTTCGAACGCAGAGCAGGAGGTGATGTCAAAATATGTACTCCGTTCTCAGTGGCGAGTCTGAAGAACTGAACAAGTGGGCAGATATCGGGAGAAAACGATCCCGCAACTTGTTTCGATACTTATATAAAGATGAAACGGGCCAACAGATAAAGGAGGGGCATTACAAATTGTTGTAGCGGAAGAAAATATTGTTAATGTCAACGCCAGCGGCTAGATCATTCTCAAATGTGCAGGTACATTTAAGCATAAGTGAAATTTACTTGCAGCAGCATCACAGGCACGCAGCATCACGTAAACAACATTCACAAGAGAAACGTAAAAGAAATGTAGGGCAGTGCAGTGTTCTTAGAAGATCCTTTTGTCAGAGGAGCAGACACGTGGTTCTGTGGGAGAGATAGAAAACACGTACATTGATTTCCTGGAACCAGAATCAGGGATGTCTCAGATCGGGTCCACGGAATTCTCAAGGGTGAGGGTGATCAGCCAGAAGACTTGGCACATATTGGCACTAGTGACAAAGGTGGACACGGTGAAGAGTTCTGAAGAGAGGTTTTAAGGAGCTAGGTAGGAAGCTCAGATACAGGACCTCCAGGGAAGTAACCTCTGGATTACTGCCTGTGCCACGTGCCAGTGAGGGTTAGAATAGGATGCTTTGACTGCTGAGTGCGTGGCTCAGGAACGGGTGCAATGAACAGGGGTATGATTGATGGATCATTGGGATATATTCTGAAGAAAGTATGACCTGTACAAAATGGATAGTTCACACCTAAACCAGAGAGGACCCAAAATTTTTGAGGGCATGTTGGGGACAGTTGATCGGGTGGATTTGAAGTAATTTTGCAGGGGCATGAGAACCGGTGTGATAGTTTTGAAAATTAGCGAGTTGGGTTACAATCAGAGCCAATGTGTACTGAAACGCCTCACAAGGAGAGGCAAGGAGAGGAAAAAAATACAGCTAACATGATGTGTCACAACGTAAAAGGTGGAGAAAATCGGAAAGGATGAATGCAGGACTGAAGGTATTATGTTTGAACACCTTCAATAATTGGAATAAGATCAATAAACTTGCAGCACAATTACAGATTGGGAAATATGATGCTGTAAGTAACCATATCATGGCTGAAAGACGGTTATAGCTGGGTTGAGGGTTGGTTTAATATTCAAGGATGCATATTTTATCGAAAGGATGAGCAGAAAGGCAGAGGGGTGACGTGCCTCTGTTCGTAACATATAAATTAAATCATATAAATTAAATTAAATCCTCTACATAGCACCATCCAGAGACAGAGAAGCAGTTTCAGCGACAGGTTACTATCGATGCAATGCTCTTCAGACAGGATGAAGAGGTCAATACTCCCCAATGCCATTAGGCTTTACAATTCAACCGCCAGGACTTAAGAACTTTTTAAAAAGCTATTATTAATGCTTTTTGAGATAGTGATTTAGATGCATATCATATTTCTTTTTACTGAGTTAAGTATTGTATGTAATTAGTTTTGCTACAACAAGTGTATGGGACATTGGAAAAAAAGTTGAATTTCCCCATGGGGATGAATAAAGTATCTATCTATCTATCTATCTATTAGGAAGAGATGGCATATGATCTGAAGGTGTTGAATCGTTAGGGATAGAGCTAAGTAATCCCCAAACAGTCGGAAGTATGCAGTCCACTATTTTCAACAGGGGATGGAAAAGGCAGATTGTGAAATGGTTCTGAAAGCTTGGAAAATTGTAAATATCACTCCACTCTTCAAGCAGGGAGAGAGCCAAAAGAAAGGAAAGGAAAGTATAAGCCAGTTACTCTGACCAAAATCGTTGGCACGAAGTTCGATTCTATTGTTAAGGATGTGGTTTCGGAGCACTTGGAGGCACATTATTAAATAGGTGGCAGTCATTATGTTTTAGTCAATGGAAAATCTTTCCTGACAAATCTGCTTGATTTCTTAGGAGGAATAACACCTAGGATAGGCAAAGGATGTATAGTTGATGTTGTGTACTTGGATTTTAAAAAGGCGTTTAATAAGCTCCCTCATCCTGTTTAACAGGGTATGGGCGCATGATTTTACAGGTAAGATTCTAGCGTGGATAAAACAGTGGCTAATTGGCAGGAAATAAAGAGTGGGAATAAAGGCAGCATTTTCTGGTTGGGATCTGCTGGCTAGTAATGTTCCACCGGCATCTGTGCTGGGACAGATTCGTTTTAGGTTAAATGTTAGTGATTTCAGTGATGGAATTGATAGGATTTTTCTGCAAGGTTTGTAGACGATACGAAGATCCGTGAAGGGGCAGGTAGTTCTCAGCGAATAAGGAGGCTCCTAAACTTAGACAGTTTAGGAGCATGGGCAAAGAAGCGGCAGATGGAATAGGATGTCGGGAAGTGTATGGTCATGCGCTGTGATACAAGAAATGAAAGTGTTGACTATTTTCCAAAGAGAGAGAAAATACAAAAATCGGAGGCACAAAGAGATTTGGGAGTCCTTGCGCAGGATTCCAAAATGTCAATTAGCACGTTGTGTCTGTGGTAAGGAACGCAAATGTGATGTTGGCGTTCAATTCAAGAGGACCAGAATATAAAAGTTAGGATATAAAGTTGAAACTTTAAAAAACACTGGTGAATCCTCACTTACACAATTTTGAAGGGTTTTGGTCTCTTATCTTTGAAAGGATGTATTGAAGCTGGAGAGGGTTCAAAAGATGTTCATGAAAATGATTGCAGGATTTAACGCGTTGTCATATGAAGATCGTTTGATAGTTTTCGGCCTGTACTCCATGGAATTAAGATGAATGCTGATCTAATTGAAACCTATCGAATGGTGAAAGGCCTTGATAGAGTAGATATGGAATGAGTGTTTCCCGTGATGGGAGTATCTTAGACCAGAGGACACAGCCCCAGAATAGCGGGGAGTCCATTTCATGCAGGTCTAACTGGCAGACGTCCACGAGCTTGCGCAGTCGTTCCTCGATCAAACCAGTGAAGAAAAATCTGTCTCCATTTAAATTATTCGCGCCAGTCTCTCTTGCTGACGTCCACAGGCTTCTGCAGTCGTCCTCGATCTGCCCTTGAAGTAAAAGTGTAATTTTGCTGATAGTTTCCGCGAATGTATACAGTGTGATGAAACAGCTGTTTAGCATGCTAGACTTCAACAGTCAGGGGATACAGTTTAGGAGAAGGGTCAAAATTTTTGCACATGTAAGTCGTTGCTGAGATGTAAGGGTTAACTGCTTGTCACATGGAACATTGCGTACCTGGAAAGAACTGCCCGAGAAAGTTATTCAGGCAGATACAATTGCAATATTCAAGAACAACTTAGATAGTTACATGGAATATTCAGGAGAATACTGCTCTGAAATCAGGCATCAGGGACTAGCAACGAGAATACCTTGGCTGGCTCGGTCCTCTTGTACGGAACGCGCTTTGTGCCTGCTGCCTTGGCCTATGACGCCAAGGAGATGCAAACCTTTCAGGTCCTGCCTCAAATACTTCTCATTGGACAACAAATACTTGAAAGCAAAATATTTTCTTCAGTGCACGAAACATGAGGCAATCTGCTGCATTTAATATACAAGAATCTTAAAGAAATCTCTTGCACTTTATGTTTAGCTCTTCGCTTAGACTAAATTTACTTACTTCAGAACAACAATCGGGGAGAAAGTGCATTGCGATCAAAAACGCAATACAACAGCCGCTTATGGTCTTATGAATTGGCAAATCAATACGGACGGTAGCAATGAAGTTCGGACAGTTGGATATCAGAATGAATTAGCGTCCCCGGGAAAAGAAATAGTGCTGAACACATATCAAATAAACTGGAGCGCTAGTAAGCGTCAGGTATGTTCGTCTATTGAAAGTGGCCAATGTCGTTTACTGTTTAATCATTGTTATCCATACTATAACGGTAAGATAATATAATTAAAAACAGATGGAATAACATAACGCTCTTAGAAACTCAGTAGAGGGACTGCCTGTCTACTTGAACCTGGTGATCCCATTGGTTAATTGGATTAATATCAGAGAATACATTCTGCTTTAGAGCGACTAATTGACCGGAACAGGAAACGATAACGTATTAAATTTAATTTAACGTATGCAAACTTTGGCTGTATTAGAATATTGCAAGAAATGTTTATCATAATACAGATGGAGCTTGAAAAAGTACGATATAGTGCTGGAGAACTCAATGATCTTTTCACAAGGTGTTGCTCCAGGTGGTTTCTCTTCTTCGGCCTTTCTTTGTGGGCAGTTGTCAGCGAACAGCTAGTTCTGGGCACTATCGCAAATGCACCCTTTGTGTTGACGTCGTTTCAATCGATCAATCAATTTCAGTGGGAATGCGAGTCTCCTGAGACGGAAAGATTGAGCACACCGGCTTTATACATACTGTGAATATCTCTGCAATAAATCTGCTAATCTTGTTCCTCTTACTTTCTCAGTTCTCAATTAAATCTTGCAGTACTTATGTTTTGACGTTGTTCTTCTAGGTATAGTACAGTAAGTATAAACATTTAAAGTGTGTTCAGAAAATAATAATTGAAATAGAAAACTTCTATTTTATATCTTCAGCTGTTTCAAGGGGGCGCGACTGCGCAAGCGCGTGGAGCTCGGTCAGTGAGGGCAGCAGGAAGAGTTTAAAACCGAGCAGAGTTAAGAAAAGGTGACGGCTATTTCTTGAGCGGTTTGAACTGGTTAAGACTGCGCAAGCGCGCAGAGGTCGGTCAGTGACAACAGCGGTAAGAGTTTAAAAGAGAGACATATTTACAGAGCGGGCGTCGGTCGAGCGGGCAATGGAGTAGTGGGAGGCAGAATAGGAAGGCTTTGGCTCAACGGGACAGGCGATAAAAGGTCGAGGGCAGGTAGGTTATCTGTTTAAAACTAAGACAGAGGGTATGCGTGTGAGGCCTGTTTTCTGTGCTAGGTGTCAGATGTAGGAGGTCCGAGGGACTCCCGGCCTCCCGGACGACCACATCTGCACCAGGTGCGTCGAGCTGCAGCTTCTTAGAGACCGTGTTAGGGAACTGGAGCTGCAGCTCGATGACCTGCTTCTGGTCAGCGAGAGTGAGGAGGTGATAGAGAGGAGCTATTGGTAGGTGGTCACCCCGGGACCACAGGACACAGCGAAGTGGGTAACAGTCAGGAGAGGCAAGAAGCAGGTACTAGAGAGGTCTCAGTGTTCGTCACCCTTAACAATCAATATACCTGCTTGAGTACTGTTGGGGGGGGGGGTGGACGGCTCAACTGGAGGAAGCAACAGTGGTTTAGCTTCTGGCACAGAGTCTGGCCTTGTGGCTCGGATGGGTAGAGAAAGGAAGAAGTTGGCAGAAGTGATTGGGGACTCTATAGTTAGGGGGTCAGATAGGCGATTATGTGGACGCAGGAAAGAAACGCGGATGATAGTTTGCTTCCCAGGTGCCAGGGTCCGGGATGTTCCTGATCGCGTCCACGATACTTTGAAGTGGGAAGGAGAACAGCCAGAAGTCTTGGTACATATTGATATCAACGACATAGGTAGGAAAAGGGAGGAGGTCCTGAAGAAAGATTACAGGGAGTTCGGAAAGAAGTTGAGAAGCAGTACTTCAAAGGTAGTAATCTCGGAATTATTGCCTGTGCCACGTGACAGTGGGCATAGGAAGAGAATGAAGTGGAAGATAAATGCGTGGCTGAGGGATTGAAGCATGCGGCCGGCATTCAGATTTCTGGATGATTGGGACCTGTTCTGGGGAGGTATGACCTGTACAAAAAGGACGGGTTTCACTTGAATTCCAGGGAGACCAATATCCTGTCGGGAAGGCTTGCAATTGGTGCAAGGACGAGGCTGAGGACGAGCACAAGTGCAGGACACAGGCGCGGAGGCAGAGTCATAAGGCGTTAGCACCGTCGCGAAATGGGAATCAGTATCCAGGAGAGTCTGTACACAGAGATAAGGTTTACGCGGAGTATTCAGGAAATGATACGGAGCTTAGAACTGACATTTCTAAGGAATGAGGAAACGAGTTTTACTCACACTAGAGTCGACCAATGAACTGGCAAACCATGGCTGTGACACAAGAGTTTTATCCTTTGTTCGATAACGGGAACCAGGTGTGCTGTAATTAGTGGAGCTGGGAATGATTGGAAATCAGATGAGGGATTAAGGCCCAATAAGGATGTAATAGCAAGATGAGGAATTACCAGACAGGTCCATGACAGTACACCCCCTTAACTGGAGCCTCCAGGCGTTCCTCCAGGCTCGTCCGGATATTCCCGATGGAAATCTTGGATGAGGGGGGGGTCCAGAATGAAGGAGCGTGGAACCCAGAAACGCTCCTCTGGGCTGCACACTTCCCAGTCGAACAGGAATTGGAGGCCCCTTCCCCGATGGCACACATCCAGTAGCCGCCGGACAGTGTATGCCGGATGGTTGTCGATGATCCGGGTGGTGCAGGGATTTCGGTCGGAGGACACAAGGGGATGACAGAGAGTGTTTTTAATTGGGAAACATGAAAGGTAGGGTGGATGTGCATAGATCTTGGTAACTTAAGTCGGACTGCTGTGGGGTTGATGATACCTTCGACCTCGAAAGTTCCCAGGAAGCGAGGGGTGAATTTCTTAGGTTCGTTTTTGAGAGGGATGTCTTTGGATGAAAGGCACATCATCTGCCCAGGTTGATACAAAGGCGCAGGAGTCCGCTATCGATCGGCAATCATCCTATGGCGATCTGCTGATCTGTGCAGGGTACTCCGTGTGTACTCCCAAAACATGCGGCACTGATCGAATTGGGCCTGAACAGACGGCACTGCAATCTCCTCTTCTTGCGCGGGGAACAGTGGGGGTTGCGACCCAAGGAAGCACTCAAACGGAGACCTTCCGATGGCAGTACTAACCAGAGAGTTGTGAGTGTACTCAACTCCAGGTAGACGGGTTGCTGGTTGTTATACAACGTAGCGTCTTCTCCACGTCCTGGTTGATCCGTTCCGTTTGCCCGTTCGTCTGTGTGTGGAAGCCGGATGACAGGCTGACCGGGGCACCTAAAGCTTGACAGAAGGCCTTCCATACCTGCGAGATGAATTGGGGACCTCGATCGGAGACGATGTCCGCGGAGGTTCTGTGGAGGCGGAAGACATGGCGGACGAGAAGTCTGCGGTTTCCTGAGCAGAAAGAAGTTTAGGGAGAGCTACAAAGTGCACTTTCTTGGAGAACCGGTCTACCACGGTGAGCACGGTGGTGTTTCCCTGTGAAGGGGGAAGACAGGTGACGGAATCTAGGGCGATGTGCGACCAACGAAGACCAGCGACAGGGAGGGGACGAAGGACTCCCGCAGGTAACGGTGGGAGGCTTTTCCATGGGCACAGACACAACATGCAGAGACATAGGAACAGGTATCCGGCTCCATGGAAGGCCAGCAAAAGTGCCTTTTCATGAGAGACAGTGTCCGATGACTACCGGGGTGGCAGGCGTAATGAGATGTGTGCCCCCACCGGAAAACCTGAGATCTGACGGAATTAGGCACAAAAAGGCGATCGGCGGGTCCATTGCCGGGGTCAGGGTCATCCAGTTAAGCTTCCTGTACTATGGACTAAATCTCCCAAGTGAATGTTGCCACCACACAGGATGGTGGGAGGAAAGTCTCTGGGGTCCTCCTTGGAGTTGTATTGGCGGGAGAGCGCGTCCGGCTTTCCGTTCTTGGATACTGGACGGTATGTGATGGAAAACTTGAACCGTCCAAAAAAATAATTCCAACGGGCCTGCAGGGAGTTCAAACGTTTGGCGTTGTGAATATATACCAGGTTCTTACGATCAGTCCAAACAATAAACGGGTGTTCTGCCCCCTCCAGCTATTGCTTCCACTCCTCCAATGCTAGCTTGACGCCAGTAGTTCCCGTTTCCCCACGTCGTAATTCCGCTCGGCGGGGAATAGTCGGCTAGAAAAGAAGGCACAGGAATGAAACTTTCCGTCCGGACATGATCGTCGGGACAGGACTGCCCCTACCCCGGATTCGACTGTAATCCCTGATAAATAGGCGATAAAAACCGCTATTTGTAAATCCCAAAAACCGCTGAAGTTGCTTGTGGGCCATTCTTCCACCGCCCAGATCTTCTCGAGATCTACCCTCACCTGCCCGCTCTCGATGGTGTAGCCCAGGAAGCTGACCGAAGGGACGTGGAACTCACATTTCTCCGCCTTCACAAAAATCTTGCTATCCCACAGTCTCTGGAGGACGAGGCGGACATGGTGAATGTGTTTCTCGGGGCTGATAGAAAATATCAAGATATCATCTAGGTAGATGAACACAAAGTGATTATTAAAGGCCCTCAGCACATCAGTGATTAGGGCTTGAAAAACGGCGGCGGTTGTTTTCTCTCTGGACAAAAGGCGCCGAGCCGAGTGGGAGCCGATTAGGGTGCGTACCTGCTCTGCGTGGTTAGGGCGATTGACAGGGCATTCCTAAAAATAAGGTGCAATTTCTCTTTGCCTTGTGGTGCAGAAAGAAGTCGTCAGACTGCCACAGTACTCCCGACAGATCCATCAACGTGTATCCCCACACCTGCATTGACATGAACCACAGCTTCCAATAGTGATTTAGCAAGTCTTTTTGAGTGTCCAGCTTGCTTTGACTATCTGCTCCCACCAATTCTTCTGTGCTAGAGTGGCCACCTTGTCTGCTGCAAATGTCGTCCTAAGCTCACATGCTGTTTCATCGGCAGGGGCCCTTTGAGCTCCATTCGTAACTTGACCATGGAAAATATGGCTAACTCTATAATGTTTCCCTGTACGTATGCCTCTTCAGGTTGTGAAATAACACTACCACATACAGAGAAAGCAGACCATTATGAACTCTATGAGATCAGACCATACCCGTGTCCTTGCCCTGGTGCCTCCTGTAAATGGCAGGTTTCATTGGATGCTGGAATGCCACTCCTGATGCATCAACACAAGTCAATTACAAGCTTGCAGGGTGAGGTAATAGTTTTCCTGGCCATAGACATAAAACTTCCAAGTATAGTATGTTGGGTTATGATGCAGCAGCGTTTTGGCTTGCATTTTATGTTGGTCTTGAAAAATCAAGAGAAGTACGATGGCCGCCAGCAGTTTTTTTTTGCCATAGTACAGTTAATTGGAACACGGAAAAAAGCTGAAACCTTTGCTTACAGACTTGGGCTGAATGGCCACAGACGGCGATTGACTTGGGAAACAACTCCTCGATCGATTCACCAGGGCATTGCCATAGAATTACGAATAGTGACTGCCTAGTTTTCCACAGTAGCATTGCACAGTTCTTTGCAGAAAATTCCTCCATCACTTCAGATCGGTTACAACCCCCAAGCAATTCTAATTTAAACTCTCTCTAATAGTCTTAACTGTCATGGTCCGGTCTGGCAACCCCCCATCTTGCTATTACCTCCTTAATGGGGCCTTAATCCCCTCGTCTGATTAGGAGCTGGGAGCTAGGAGCACACCATCAAAGGTCATACATTGTATCGGAAGGACAAGCAGAAAGGCAGAGGCAGTAGTGTGGCTCTGTTGATAAAGGTTATAATTACATATTTATAAAGAGGTGACATAGTGTCAGAGAATGTTGAATCTTTATGGGTGGAGTTAAGAAACTGAAAGGGTAAAAATACAGTATAGTATAGTGTATAGGCATCCAAATATAGCCAAAATATGGGGTAGAGATTGTAAAGGGAATTGGAAACGGCGTGTAATAAGGGTGGTGACACAATTGTAATGGCGGGCATTAATTTGGAAGGGGTTTGGGAAAATGAGGATAGTGTTTGATCGCAAGAGAGGGAATTTGTTGTATGCCTACTTTTTAGATCAGCTTGTGCTTGAGCCTACTCGGGGAAGTTCTATCTTAGATTGGATGTTTTACAATATGCCATAGCTTATGAGGGAACTTAATGTAAAGGAACCCTTTTTGGAGGCAGTGATAATAAGATGATTGAATCGATACTGCAATTCGAGAGGAAGAACCGTAAGTAACATGTATCAGTATTGTAATAGAATAAAGGAAATTACAGAGTCATGAGAGAGGAGCTTGCCAAGGTCTACTGGAGGAGAGTATTGGCGGGGCTGACGGCAGTGCTGAGATGGCTGAAGTTTCTGCGAATAGTTGATAAAGCGCAGGATAGCTATGTCCCATAGTGAAAGAAGTTCACAAAGGACAGCGGTAAGTAAAAACGCAAAAAAAACAGCTTAAACCAATTGTGCAGACTTTTATATAAATGGGGAGAAGTTTCAGAGGGACTTAGGAGTCCTCGTGCAAAATTCTCGGAAGGTTAATTTACAGGTTGTGTTTGTGGTAAAGAGGGCAAAAGCATTGTTGTCATTTATTTCAAGCGGAATATAATGTAAGAGCAAAGAGATCTTGCTGAGGCTTTATAAGACACTAGGCAGGCCGCACTTGCAGTATTGTCAATAGTTTTGGCCCCATACCTCAGAAAGGGTGCGCTGTGATTGGAGATAGTTCAGAGGAGGTTCACGAGCATGATTCCTGGAATGGAGGGGTTAGCATATGAGGACCACGCCCAACATGCTGGAGGAACTCAGCAGGATGTGCAGCATCCGTGGAAACGAAGTCTACGTTTCGGGCCGAGACGCTTCGTCAGGATGTCGGTCCCAAACGCTGACTGTTCGTTTCCACGGATGCTGCCCGACCTGCTGAGTTCCTCCAGCGTGTTGTACGTGTTGCTTTGACCCCGGCATCCGCAGAGTATTTTGTGTTAACATATGAGGGCCACTTGGCAGTTTTGGCCCTGCACTCACTGGAATTTAATAGAAGGTGGGGAGATCTAATTAAGACCTGTCGAATGTTGAATATCTAGATAATGTGAATGTGTAGAGGGGGCTTTCTGTGGTGGGGGTTTCTAGACTTAGGGGGCACGGTCTTAAACATGAGAGCGGACCCTTTAGGACAGAGGTAAGGAATTATATTTTTAATAGCTAAAGAGTAGTAGACCTCTGGAATGCTTTGGTCTAGACTGAGGTGGAGGCCATGTCCGTGCGAATATGTTAGGCCGAAGATTATCGTTTTCTGATTTGTTAGTGCATCGAAGGATATGGCGAGAATTCAGGTGTATGGGGTTGAGTGTGATCTGGGCTCAACCATGATGTGATGGCGGAACTGGCTTGATGTGCTGAATGGCCAATTGTACCTCTATGTCTTATGGTCTTATTTGTGAAAGTAAATACCAAAGTGATCACTTGAAACTGCCTGGTTAATCTTGGATTTGTTTAAGTCCACAGTGTTAATAAAGAATTATCGTTATTAGACAAAGTCATTATTTGATGCGTTCAATTGTTGGGTATATTTAATCTGCCGCTCTGCATTTATCTTCCAGTTTAGATGATGTCGTTTTAATTAGCACATTGTATATATCGCAATTTCGTAAAATTAGTTATACTCATTTGAGACGTTGATTAATTTCTTGCAGGTATTGTTCCCTGCTGTGGGTATCCTCTTGTGTATTAAACTGAGTCATCGTATGACAAATATATAGGAATACAAGCTGCAGTATTCAGTCAGTAGTCGCTACTTCATTACTGCAATGTTTCATTTTCTGTTCGGAGTCCTGGTAGGGTCATCTTTTACACTGGGTTTAGATACGCTAAGTTGCAGGCTTCGAGAAAGAATCCAGCTCCCCAACATATCTAAAGATGGGGACGTTGTACTAGGAGGGATGTTCAGTGTGCACTTTCGCAGTATCCAGCAGATAAATTTATTTACCAACCGAACAGAAGAAACCCGATGTAAAAGGTCAGTTCATTTTTGGTGTGACCGATCAGTGGTTAAGCTTTATTGTTTCAATTTCGAAGGTGTGATGATTTTTTGCTGAACTTGTTTTTGTCATATTGAATGGTATACGATTTAAATACACATAGTTGTGTCTCTAGTTGCTCTGCGGAATATTGGTAGGAAGGAGAACTGTGTGGCTACTATCCTATTACTGTACTATGAACAATATCATTGAAATGAATATTTCAAGGAAAACAGAAGCATCTTCTCTGACTACATCGCGGTAAATATAACAAACCAACTCCAACTCCAATGCTAATCTTTGGTTGATTTTCAGTTTTAATTTACTAGGATTCCGCATGTTGCAGACAATGATATTTACAATTGAAGAAATAAACAGAGATGAGAAACTCCTCCCGAACATCACACTAGGCTACAGGATTCACGATGACTGCAACTCCCCCGATATTTCAACAAAGGTTGTATTGGCTCTGGTGAATGGTCAGGAGGAAACATACGTTAAGCAAGTGTGTGACGGGCCTCTGAATATCCCTGGGATCGTTGGTGGCGCTGGGTCTTCGGTGTCCATGGCCATTGCGAGGACTGCCGGACCTTTCAGAATACCGCTGGTGAGAATTGTTTAAAAATAATTGTAGTCAGGAGAAGTAAACTCAAATGTATCCTGAATGATACCGATCTTAATTTTTATTACTAACCACCTTGTGGTGTTTGCACTTATTTTATTCGAATTACCGTCAGTGGCCAATTTATGTACCTAATATACATAGCAAAGTATGACAGTGCATATTCGTGGTCTTCTGCTGTTGTTAGACTTGTGCTTTCAGAGATGCACTTTAATACATAACTGTTGAAACGCGTAGTTATTTGCTTAACTTTTCCCTTCCTACCTGCAAACCAGACCTTTCTACTCTGACATGTCCAATTATCAGGCAGTTTCGCCCAATATACTGCCGCTCACTGGATGTATTTTGCTTTTCGGACCATTCTTTGTAAAGTGCAGAGCCTGTTGTGCGGGGAAATACCAGCCAATCGGCAGGGAAATCTTAAATATATCTTTTGCCTTGCATTTTCTCAGGAAGACAAACACAGGGTCGATAGTGGTGCGGCAAAGTGGCAACCACTTTATGGATCGTAAACAGAGTGTAGAGAAGAAGGGTGTTTCTGTCCTGAAGGAAAATCGTGTGGATTAATCCCCAGCGCCTAGCAGACGTTCCCTCGGACCCTGTGCGGGAGGGGAGAGTGTACTAGTAAAGACATTTAAATCGTGCTTAACGACAGAAGAGGTACCAGAGGACAGGAGGCTAGTTAATGTTGTTCCGCTGTTTATGAAAGGCTCTAAACATAAACCAGGAAATTATAGGCCGTTGTGTCTGACAACAGTTGTGGAAAAGTTGTTGAAAAGTATTATAGAGGACCGGAAATTTAAGTATTTGGATAGACATGGAGTGATTAAGGATAGTCAGAATGGCTTCGTGCGTGGTAGGTCCTGTCTGATGAATCGTGTGGAGTTTTTCGAGGAAGATACCAGGAAAGCGTATGAAGAGAAATCTGTGGATGTTGGTTACCTGAACATTTGTCAACCATTTGACAAGGTCGCTCATGGGAGGTAGATCAAGAAGGTTCAGTTGCCCGACATTCAAGATGACGTAGTAAACTGGATTAGACATTGAGACCTATGACTATTGGAGTGCCATAGTGATCTGCGCGGGGTCTGCTGTTGTCTGTTATCTGTAACAATGAGCTGAATAATAATGTAAACAACTCAATCAGCAAATTTGCGGATAAAACCAAGATCTGGGATGTAGTGAGTAGCAAGGAAGGCCATCAGTTGGATCTGCATAAAGTGGAAACATGGGCTGAAGACTGACGGATGGAATTTAATGCAGAAGTGTAACGTGTTGCATTTCTGATCATAGTGAACATTACAGTATTGAAAAGTGTGTAGAACAAGGGGTTTTGGGAATTCTTTGAAAGCGGCGTCATAGTTAGAGAGGTTGGTAAAGAAACCTTCTGGGATATTGGCCTTCAAAGATCAAAGTATTGAGTGGAGAATATGCGATGGTTTGTAGGAGTTGTATAGGATGTTGCCGAGGACTAATTTGGAGTATTGTGTGCACTTTTCTTCACTTACCTGCAGTAAGGATACACAGAGATGTGGAGATGTACACATAAGGTTTGATGAGTACAGAGAAAATTTACCTGGGTGAATCCGGGTATGCTTCAAGGAAAGAAGGAATTGGTTGTGGCCTTATTTCATCGAACATAGAGAATAGAGGTACTCAAAATTACGAGTAGAATATGCAACTGTGGTTGGCTGCGACCTCAATCACAGGTCACGTGTTAATGTTGGAAGTTGAAAGGTTTAAAGGGAACAGCAGGGGAAACGTCTTCACTCAAGAGCATCGTCAGAGTGTGGATGAACTGCCAACGCAAGCGTTGGCTTCGAGCGGAATTTGAACGTTTAAGCGAAGTTTGGGTAGGTGCATGGATGGTAGGGGAAGGTAGGGTTACTGTCACGGTGCAGTTCGACAGTAGTAGGCAGTTTAAGTGCTTTCGGAATGGACTAGGTAGGACGAAGGGCATGTGTATGTCGAATACTTTACCATAATTCTATGTCTGTATGTTTTTGTACAGAAGGTTCTTGCCGCATTATTGGCTAATTAGATGTTTGCATTAGAGAGCGGGTGTACTTAAAATAGTGACCGCTGAAAGCAAAGTGAAATATTTTAACTGTCAAAACTCGCACATTAACTTAAAGACCAACTGTCTAATTTAATGCAGGTCAGTTACCTTTCAACGTGTGTCTGTCTCAGCGACAGGAACGAATATCCAACTTTTCATCGAACTATTCCAAGTGACGAGCATCAGTCCAAGGCGCTGGCACATGTGGTTCAGAGGTTTGGATGGACTTGGATTGGAACAATTAACAGCGACGATGACTATGGCAATTCGGGGATGAGAGCATTTGTAGAAGCTACTCATGAGTTTGGGGTTTGCATTGCCTTTTCCGAATCATTTCACAGAACGGACCCGGCAGAGAAGATCACCAGGATAGTGCAAGTGATCAAAAAAGCTACCACAAAGGTCGTGGTAGCCTTTGCTTCACTTGGGGAAATGCGCATTTTATTTGAGGAGGTTCTACGACAAAACCTCAGTGGCGTGCAGTGGGTGGGTAGCGAGGGTTGGATTACAGCGGACTTCGTAAATGTAGATAGAGGGCGGCACTTCTCTGCCGCAGCAATCGGGACTGCACTGCCTGCGGTAGAAGTTTCAGGGATGAGAGACTTCCTGCTCACAGTCCATCCTTCTAGATTTCCCGGTAATTCATTGGTAAGGGAGTTCTGGGAAACCACCTTCAAGTGTACTCTAAGTTTGGAAAACCAGACGGACGCAGTCAGTTCATTTGGCCCTCTCACGTTGTGTAGCGGAAGTGAGAGTTTGTATCAAATCAACAACGCGTATACCGACATGACCTTGGACGGGAACTCTTATAATGTATATAAAGCGGTGTACGCTTTTGCTCATGCGCTTCATGACATGTTTTCATGTGAAAGAGGAAAAGGGCCATTCGTGAACAACACATGTGCACGATTTTCAACCTTTCAACCATGGCAGGTATGGAACCGATACCATTACACTTCATCCATTTTAAGACATCTTTCTTTATTTTGCAATTTATTTTTCTTTAATTGAAATTCAGCATCATACAAACATTTCCATAAAGTGTATTTCAGATACTGTATGTCTAATCATATATTAATGTTTGCCACAAATCTCCATACAGTATTTATCTGAGGTATACATTTATAGAAAAGAAAGAAAAAGAAAGAACAAAGTAAAGGAAAACTATATACAAGTAGGTAGTGATAATTTTTTAAAAAGAATATAATCATTGATTTGTGAGAATAAAATCAGTCTATGCAGAGTTATGTAGTTAAAGCATTTTTTCCCAGTCTGAATCAAATTATTTCAATTTATCATTGACAGATGCTGTTATCTTCTCTATTTTGTAAATGTCCTTTGTAATTCCCGTCCTTGTGTTTAAAGATGGGCTCTCCTGTGATAACCACTTCCTGGTAAGGGTAATTTTGCAAGCCACCAGCAGTATATTCATTAAATATTTATTTCTTTTCAACCATTCTTGAGATATATACCCAAAATATATGGTCTTACTTTCTAAGGGTATTCACACTTAAAAATGTCTTGTAGGGCATTGACTATCCCACTTCAATAGTCTTTGTTAACGGGGATATTTCAGAAAATATGGTAATGGTTTGCATTTTGATTTCCACAATTTCTCCAGCAAACAGGGAGGTTACTATCATAATGAGATTTCTGTGAGGGTGTAATAAAATATTTTATCAGGTCATTCCACCCAAACTCCCTCCATTTCTGTGAATTGGTACACTTCCATTGATGCCTCCATATTATTGTCCATTCTTCCTCAGATATAGTTATCCCTACTCCCTTCTCCCATTTTGTTTTAATGTATGAAGTCGAGTGTGTTTTAAGATTTGACGGACCCTTAAACACGCTTGAAATGATTCTACTACCATTATCTGAATTATATGCTTTTCTAAATAGTTCTATCTAACATGTACTTGCCTCGGTTAAATTTTTCACCCTCCTATTAGCATAATGTCGCATCTGCAAATACCGGTAAAAGCCGAATGCCGATATATTGAAGGGAAGATACCTTTTATCCCCATACAGGCAATTTTGGCTGATAACAACACAGAAAGTTAAATAAATACTACTGATAACATGGATGAAATGGACTCTTAAAATATGGAAAACTACTATAAACGAATATAAACTAGAGAGAAATATGGTAATTCTTAAATAGTGTGCATATGACTGTGATTTTACGCCGAATAACCTGGATGCTAGATTTAAGGTCTGGACAGCTAAAGGAACAGTAGTTCTTTCCATATCATGAAAGAAGGAACAATGTTCAGTTTTGAAATGCTTAAAGAGAAACCCTTATTAAGACATCTTTCAATATAGGTTATGCATTTTGGACATTCATACCAGGATATTACTTAAACAGTGAATGGCAAGGCAATTGCGAGTGTTGTAGAATAGAGAGATATTAACATGCACTTTCGCATATAGTGGCTGCGCTTGTCAACAGGACGGTGAAGCAGCCTTTAGGCATGTTGGCATTGATTAGTTATGAATGGTATCTAGGAGCCGGTCAACTATTATGTAGTTATCTAACTTATTGGTGACGTCGCAGATATTGTCTTCTTTCCGGTTTGCTCTGCCCTCTAAAGTAAAGTTTCTTTTAAAGCTGGAGTCCGTACGGAACTCTCTCTGTGTGTGTGTGTGTGTGTGTGTGTGTGTGTGTGTGTGTGTGTGTGTGTGTGTGTGTGTGTGTGTGTGTGTGTGTGTGTGTGTGTGTGTGTGTGTGTGTGTGTGTGTGTGTGTGTGTGTGTGTGTGTGTGTGTGTGTGTAGTTAAGACGCAATGCATTGGTCCTTTGTCAAGGACTGTGATATCTTGCCTGAGGTTAAAATGGGGAAAAAAATTAATGACAAGTGACCGACAAATAGTTTGCATAGAGGGTAGTGAGTAACTGGGATAAGTTGACTGAGGAAGTGTTCGAGGCAGATGAAATGGCAAGATCTAAGCAGCTTTTTCAGAGTTACATGGATGGAGAGTCCTGCTATAAATATGGGACGAACGCAGGTACCTCGGACTAGCAGGGTGAGTGTTATGATTAGCATGGCATTTTGGATCGTAGACAGTTTGTCTGTGTTGCATCACTCGGTCATTCTCAGTAGAAACAAACTTGCTAATTCATGTCACAGATATGGTTATTTGGTGATAGTTTTTTTAAAGACAATATCGTTTCTTCTCGATAATAACCGTTAGAAATTCTCTTGAAATTTATTTTTAGCTCCTCTATTACATGAAATCAATTTACTTCATAACGCAAGTTGGGGAGAAGGTGCATTTTGATGAAAAAGGAAATCCAACAGCCGCTTATGACATTGTAAACTGGCAAATGAATTCGGACGGTAGCCTGGAAGTTCGGAAAGTTGGATATTACAATGGATCAGCGCCTCCGGGTGAAGAACTTGAGTTGAACACACGTCACATTGTCTGGAGCGGTGGTAAGCGTGAGGTATGGTTACTTATTAAAAGCGGCCAATTTAGTTAACTGTTAAATCTTAATTATCCATGTTATAATGGATAGTATAACGAATAAAAATAATGCTATCAAAACAATAAAGGGGCTGGGAGTCTATTTGAAACTCGTCACCACGTTGATCAGGTGGATTAAATTCCAGCGAAGCGTCAATATAATGACATTAAATGTATTTGGTAAAACTTTAAACTATTTTTACTTACTTCAAACTTAAATTGCACAAGCTTGCAAGAAATAGTTACTCAAGTTACAGATCTAGGTTGATACTGAAAAGAAAGCGAGGAATTCTTTTTCCCTAATTGGCTCTCTCGCCACACCTTCCGTCTTCCTTTGCAGTTATTGGTACCTGAACATCTGGTTGTGGGCAACAGTGGTGCTTTCCAACTTTGTGATGCCACGAACCAGTGGATCATTTAGACTCGGGGAGGATGTGAAACCCCTGAATGGTACAGATTGGCGACACCGACTCAGACACACAAATTGCTGTCCATCAGATCGGCCATAATTGGATCCTCTCTCTTTCTCAGCTCTCAGTTCTATCTTGCACTGGCTAACATTTGACATCCTTCTTCTAATAATAGTAAAGTAGCCGTGAACAGATAAAATATTTTCTGAAAATAATATACACGAACACGGAAAAGCTTGGGAATTTTCTACGGAGTTTCCTTTGAATTAGAAAACAGGTTGATCATTTGCAACATAAGACTGTTACACAATTACGAGCTTCTTTACACAGAATTTTAATGAAAAAAAGTACAAATCCATATTGCTACCCCAGTCTGGGTCACAGAGGAGCTCCACTCAGTAGCAGGGCAACTGACCCCATTCGAAATAGGAAATAAAATATTACCTGTGTTCCTTTCTTTAAGATTCCCCGGGCAGTGTGCTCTGAAAGTTGTTCCCCTGGAACAAGAAAAGCGGCCAGGAAAGGACAACCTATCTGTTGTTTCGATTGCACTTCCTGTGCGGATGGAGAAATTAGTAACACTTCTGGTGAGCGGTAATATATGTTGGAGTATGGCAATTGCACTAATTTTCTTAACACATCTTTCTCAACCTTGTAATGACGGAATTTGTTTTTATTAGACTCTACAGAATGCATCAAGTGTCCTCCGATGTTTTGGCCCAACGAACGGAAAGATCAATGCATCCCAAAGAATATAGAGTATTTGTCTTTTAACGAAATCCTGGGCATTGTATTAATGATTATCTCTCTGGTAGGAGTGTGCATATCTGGTCTCACAGCGGGTATCTTCTTTCGACATCGAGACACACCTCTGGTTAAAGCTAACAATTCTGAGCTGAGTTTCCTCCTTCTATTTGCGTTAAGCTGCTGTTTCTTGTGCTCGGTCACATTTATTGGCAAACCGTCAGTATGGTCTTGTGTATTACGCCGCACAGCATTTGGTGTCTCGTTTGTTCTGTGTATCTCATGTGTTCTGGTTAAAACGATCCTGGTGCTGACGGCATTTAAGGCAAATCATCCCAGCAATAACTGGATGAAATGGTTTGGTCCCAGACAACAGAGGATAAGTGTCTTCGTCCTGGCGGCCGTGCAATGTTTAATATGTGTGCTTTGGCTGCTCAGTGAGCCTCCTTTCCCAGTGATCAACCTCAAGTATTACCGCGAGACGATAATTTTAGAATGTGACACAGGATCATCTGCAGCCTTCTACTCGGCGTCGGGATATATCGCCCTGTTATCGTGTATCTGTTTTGTCTTGGCCTTTCTTGCACGGAAGCTGCCAGATAACTTTAACGAGGCAAAATGTATAACGTTCAGCATGCTCATCTTTTGTGCGGTTTGGGTCACTTTTATTCCGGCCTCTGTGAGTTCTCCTGGGAAATACACGGTGGCGGTTGAAGTGTTTGCCATCCTGGCCTCCAGTTTTGGATTGTTGTTTTGCATTTTTGCACCGAAGTGTTTTATTATCGTAATCTTTCCGGAAAAAAACACGAAGAAGTACATTATGGGTAAAGTAGGATGAGCGGAAAGTTTAAAAGATATACATCAATATGTCTTGTGGTTTGATAACGCGTTTATGATTGCAACAATTGACTCTGAATTTAATGACGCGTTTACTTACAGTTGGAAATAAGTAGTTTACAATGAATACAATTTTGCACAGGATACAATCAATTTCTTCGCGAGAGTTAGTGACAATTTTAATCAATAAACGATTTAGTGTGCCACTGTTTTGATTTGTATGTTCATGTATTCCGTTTCAAGACAACAACAATCGTGTCCGAGTATTGAATGCACCAGTTCTCTGCCTGGTCAAGATCAGTAACACATGTCTCAACTAGGATCTTTTGGTGATGTATGTAGCCTCTGTAAGCTTCCCCTTTCTCCACCATAGATGATATTATGCTGTTACAGAACTTTTCTTGATCTGCTTTGCTCCAAGGAGCTGAATTCCATCTTCGCCAATCTAAACTTGTCACTGAAATCCGTCACGCCTAGAATTGCTTTAGTAAATATCTATCAGACGAATTTAGATCAACAGATAAAACGCTGGATGAAGTGATGAAATCGAACTGATCTGGGAGAGAAATGTACAGTTGTGTCGCTTCAGCTACTAACCAAAAAGACGGAAGGAAGATAGCCTGTGTGAGAGTACAAGAAAGGGATCAAGGGAAGGATTAACAAGATTCACGCGTGAAAGGCAGGTGGAATTGTGGAGAGTGAGAATGGTGTCAGAGGCTGGGAGGAGTAAAGTGGGAGGTTTAACGGGAAGAGTATGATGGAATCTATCAGGATAAAATGCTGAAGCATGGAATAAATGAAGGGAAGGTAGGAGGGAAAGGGAACTGGGAATGATGAGGCTGGTGTGTGGATGGATAGATTGGACGCGTGGAAAGAGTGATGGCAATGGGAGCCCGGAGTATCATGGCGATACAGGGACAGGACAAAACGTGATCTATTTAGCTGGAGCAGTCAGTTTTAATGCTTAATCCGGCCTTCGTGAGCCCTCCCGGGAAATAGGAGTGAAGTATTTTCCTTCCGGGACTCGGGATTTGGATTTCTGCTTTGTAATTTTGCACCGAAGTGTTTTATTATCGTAATCACTCTGGACGAAATCACAAAGCGACAGATTATGACTAATCATAAACACGAGAAAGTCTGCAGATGCTGGAAATCCAAAGCACCACAGAGAATATGCTGAAAGAATTCTGCCGCATGCTCCAACTTTTCGATTCCTAACTTTGTCTGAGGTCTTACCAACACTTACCTCTACTGCCTCTCTCCTAACTGTTCTGGCGCTCTTGGTTCCCATACCCCTGCAACTCTAGTTTAAACCCCACCGTGCAGCATTGCAAACCGTCCCGCCAGGATAATAGACCTCCTCCAGTTCAAGTGCAAACCGTCTGTTCTGTACAGGCCCCACCTTCCTCGGGATATCCATAAACTACACTCAATATTTGTGAAATTCCTATAAAATATGATAAAGCTTGCGTACTATAATCATTATCTATCAACAAACGAAAATGAACCAAACCGGCATTTTCGAAATAAACAAGAGGGACTCTCTCGGTCTACTTTATAGTTGTCTTCCTCTAAACCTGCCCTCTAATTACTAAATTTGACGAAAATAGGTTATCGAATCAATTGTAGCTCGACACACTCAAAGACATACATATCAGTATTACAGTGCATTACATAGGGATTAATGAGGCATGAAATAAGTGTTGACTAGTATTCATTGGGAACGAACACTGGCAAGAATGACAGCAGGATAGCAATGGCTGGAATTTATGGAAGCAACTCGGAAGGAAAAGGATGTATACATCCCAAAGAGAAAAATATAGTCTAAAGGCCAAATGACACAACCATGGCTAACAAGGGAATTCCAAGCGAACATTAAAAGAGAGGCTTTGCAGGTCACGCCTTACGAGCTTAATAAAATACTTTGAGGATTTAACAAAACATGCCGATTAATGTAGAACAGTGGATGTAGTGTATATGGATTTCAGTAAGGCATTTGATAAGTTTTCCTATGAAAATATTCACAAATTAAGGAGGCATGGGATCCACTTGGACTTTGCTATGTGGTTCCAGAATCAGCTTGTCCACAGAAGGGAAAGCGTCGTTTATAGATGGTTCATATTCTGCAAGTAAGACAGAGACCAGCAGTGTTCTGCAGGATCTGTTTTGGAACCGCTGCTCTTTGTGCTTCTTATCCTGACCAGGATGAGGAAATTGAAAGGCTGGTTAGTAAGTATGTTAATGACAAAAAAAGTTGGCTGTATTGTGGATAGTCTGAAGGATTATCATGGGTGACAGCGGGACATTAAGAGGATGCAGAACTGGGCTGAGAAGTGGCAGATGGAGCTCAATTCAAATAAGTATGAAGTGGTTCATATTTGCAGGTCAAATTTGAAGACAGAATACAATATTCATGGTAAGACTCTTGCAGTGTGGAAGATCAGCGAGATAATGGGGTCCGTATCCATAGGACACTCAAAGCTGCTGCACAGGTTGACAGTTTTTGTGAAGAGGGTGTCTGGTGTTTTGACATTCATCAGCATCGGGACTGAGTTAAAGAGCCGTAAGGTAATGTTAGAGCTATATAAGATCATAGTTACACCCCACTTGGAGTACTCAGTTTAGTTTCTGTCACCTCATTACAGGAAGGGTGTGGATACTGTAGAAAGAGTGCAAAAGAAATTCAGAAGGATGTTGCCTGGATTGGAGAGTATACCTGATGAGAATACGTAGAGTGAACTTGGCCTTTTCTGCTTAGAGCGAAGGAGACTGAGAGCTGACCTGATACATGTGTATGCGATAATGAGAGACATTGATCGTGTGGATAGCCAGAGGCTTTTCTCAGTACCGAAATGGCTAGCACACTGTTTTAAGGTGCTTGGAAGTAGATACACGGGGGATGTCAGAAGTAGGTTTTTCACACAGAGAATGGTGGGTGCCTTGAACGCACTACCACCGGTGGTGTTAAAGGCTGTTGCAATAGGGTCTTTTAAGAGACTCTTAGATAGGTAAATGGAATTTAGGAAAAATAAAGGGCTACGTGCGACACAACACTGTGGGCGAATTTCATGTAGATTTTGTTTTACTTTTGTTGGTTTGTCTAATGTTGTATGGGCCTTATATATCCTCACCTTTTCTCTTAACTTTATTCCTCAGGTTTTCCATTTTATGTTCAGTTAGGCGCGCTACTTTTGTTGTTAATGTTTCAGTTTTTCTTCTTAATCTCTTCTGTCTTTTCGGTGCTCTTATGTCATCACTCTATTTTAAGTTTCTACTGTGTACCTCTAATTCGGAGCCATTGCACTGGACTGCCATCAATGCTGCACAGTATATTACTATGTGTACTCCTTAAAATACTTCAAGTTTTCATAACTGTTGTGGTAAAGTAGTATTCATGCGAATGCTAACAATATTTACCAATTTAGATGACGTGTTTTGTTTTAATGTATAGGATATTTTTGTTGGGCCAGTGTCATGGTCCCGTGTGGGAATCCCCCATCTTGCTATTATCTCCTTGACTGGGCTTTAATCCCCTCGTGTGATTTCCAATTGTTCCCAGTTCCATTAATTACAGCACACCTGGTTTCCGTCAGTGAATGCAGGATAAGAACCCTGCCGTCACAGCAATGAGCTGCTAATTCATTGGTCAGTTCTCGTGTGTGTAAACCTCGTTTCCCGATCCCTTAGGACTGTTAGTTCCTAGCTCTTCACCATTCCCTGGATATTCTAATTGATCCTTGTCTCCGAGTGAAGACTCTCCTGGTTATCTGCTCCACGTTCGCGACTGTGCTCGCGGATCTCGACCCTATCTCCGTGCATGTGTCTTGCACTTGGGTTCGTCCTCAGTCACGTCCTTGCAACAGAACGAACTGGCCTAGAATGAACCCAGCCGACACGGACCCCGTGCAACAGGCCCTCGTCAGTCAGGGCTCCCTACTGGGCTTACATGATCAACTGCTCAGAGAAGTCATGGAAAATCTTCGTGCCCTGTCCGAGGATGGAAAGAAGGTAAGTGAGCAGGTTGACTGGGTTTCCGGTCACCTTACTCCATCCCTTCCAAGAAACAAGTCTGACCAAACCACACAGCCTGGGAAGGCAGTGCCATTTGGATCAGCAACCCAATCATCTCGAGAGCCTTACGTAGCCGAACCGGGACCCTACGCTGGGAACCGAGGGAAGTGCCGGGACTTCTTACTACAATGCTCTTTGGTTTTTGAGCAACAGCCACGTACGTACACCTCGGAAAAATCGAAAACTGCGTACACCATGGGGCTGTTACGAGGGGATGCCTTAGTATGGGGCACCACGATCTGGAACAAACGTCCAGAGATCTGTTCCTCCCTCTCCTCGTTCGTCTCCGAAATGAGGATAGATTTTGAATAGCTCCTTCGCGGTAAGGACGCCTCTAAGCGCCTCCTGACACTCTGTCAGGGTTCGCGAAGCGTAGCTGAATGCTCCATAGTGTTCCGAACATTAGCGGCCGACTCTGGATGGAATGACGAGGCACTACGGGAAGTGTTTTTTTACAGGGTCTCTCAGACAAGATAAAAATGAATTGGCAGCGAGGGATGACGCAGACAGCCTGGAATCTTTGGTCTCTCTTGCCACTAGGCTAGATAATCGACTTCGAGAGCATCTGAGAGAAAAAGACCGATCGCCCCGCTCCTCATGTCATCCCACGACCTACCTCACCATCTTCTCCCGGCCACTATTCCCCGCCCGCTCCGACTGTTCTGGTTAGACAGACGACACTGCCTTCAGTTCCCTAAACCCGGATGCAGATCCTGCCTACCGTGAACTATCAGCAACAGACTCTGGCACTATCTGACTTAGTGGACTCCGGTGCCGAGGGAATTCTGTTGGACGAGGACATAGCCTCCCGGGCCGGAATTCTTCGGGAACTGTTAAGTACCCCTCTGAAGGCCCTAGCACTGGACGGAAAACTTCCGGCTCGGGTCACCCACTATATTCCACCCCTTACCTTGATTCTGTCCAGGAACCGTCGAGAGAAGGTACGATTTAATCTAATCCATTGACATATAGCCCCTATAGTTCTGGGATGCTCCTGGTTGAACCAGTACATCCCCACATCGACTGGTCTACTGTTTGCCACGCCACCTGCTTGCACGCGGCTCCATCCCCTATGGAGACTACCGCGACCTCACCTGAGATGGAAAGCCTCGACTTTCCCACAGAATTCCACGACCTGGAACAGCTATACAGCAAACAATGGGCTCTTTCCCTGCCTCCACAGCGCCCATATGGTTGCGCTATCGACCTCCAAATTTGCTGATGATACAAAGATTAGAGGTGTAGTGGACAGTGAGGAAGGCTTTCAAAGCTTGCAGAGGGATTTGGACCAGCTGGAAAAAATAGGGTGAAAAATGGCTGATGGAGTTTAATGCAGACTAGCGTGAGGTATTGTACTTTCGAAGGAAAAACCAAGATAGAACATACAAGGTAAATGGTAGGGTACTGAGGAATGCTATAGAACAGAGGGATCTGGGAATACAGATACAAAGTTCCCTAAAAGTAGCGTCACAGGTAGATAAGGTAGAAAAGACAGCTTTTGGTACATTGACCTTTATTAAACAAAATATTGAGTATATGAGTTGGAACAATATGGTGAGGTTGTATAAGGCATTGGTGAGGCCACATTTGGAGTATTGTGTGCAGTTTTGGTCATCGAATTACAGGAAGGATATTAATAAGGTTGAAAGAGTGCACAGAAGATTTACAAGGATGTTGCCCAGACTTGCGAAACTGAGTTACAGAGAATGTTTGAATAGGTTAGGACTTTATTCCCTGGAGCGTAGAAGAATGAGGGGAGATTTGATAGATGTATATAAAATTATGATGGGTATAGATAAAATAAATGCAAGCAGGCTTTTCCCACTATGGCTAGGAGAGAAAAAAAAAACAGAGGACATTGGTTAAGGGTGAAGGGGAAAAGTTTAAAGGGAATATTAGGGGAGGCTTCTTCACAGAGAGAGTGGTGGGTGTGTGGAATGAAGTGCCAGATGAAGGTGTAAATGCGGGCTCATTTTGAACATTTATGAAAAACTTGGACAGGCAATTGGATGAGAGGTGTATGGAGGGATATTGTCCAGGTGCAGGTCAGTGGGACTAGGCAGAACAATTATTCGGCACAGCCAAGATGGGCCAACAGGCCGGTTTCTCTGCTGTAATGTTCTATGGTTCTACAGTTCTCCCCGGGGCCTCGTTCCCCATCTGTCGCCTATATAGATTGGCCCGACCTGAGAGAGGGGGCATATAGAAATGCACTAGTGATTCCCTCGCGGCGGGCATTATCCGACCCTCATCTTCCCCGGTGGGCGCAATTTTCTTCCCTGTATCGATTACTGAGGACTTAACAACATCACCATTAAAAACAAGTACACACCGCACCTCATTAACTTAGCGTTTGAACCACTTCAGGGGGCCACGATCTTCTCGAAGTTGGATCTTCGTAGACCTTACCATCTAGTCAGGATAAGGGAGGGAGACTAGCAGAAGGCGGCACTTAATTCACCATCTTCGAATATTTAGTCGTGCTGTTTTGACTCACCAATGCCACCGCCGTTTTCCCAGCCCCAATCAATGATGTGCTGAGGGACTTTATGAGCCGCTTCGCGTTCGTCTACTAGACATCTTAATATTTTCTAGCAGCCTCCAGAAACACAATCATCATGTCCGTACAGTCTTACAGAGACTGTGGGAGAACAAGTTATTTCTGGAGGCGAAGAAGTGTGAATTCCACGTCCCCTCGGTCAGGTTCCTGGGCTACATCACCGAGAATGGGAAATTGAGGGCTGATCCTGAGAAGATCCGAGCGGTGGAAGAATGGCCCAGCCCCACGACCCGCAAGGAACCTCAGCGGCTTTTCTGGTTTGAAAACTTTTATCGCCGGTTTATCAGGGATTGCAGTCGGCTGCCGTTGCCCCTTACCGGACCTACCTCACCAACACCTTTTCTTTGGGACTCCGAGGCAGATTCAGGATTCACTGAACTGAAGAGGCGTTTCAGGACGGCTTCCATCCAGGTCCAACCGGACCCCTCTCGCCAATTCATTGTAGAGGTTGACACCTCCGACTCCGTGGTGGGAGCAGTTTTGTCCTAACGATCAAGTCCGGACGAGAAGCTTTAGCCCTGTGCCTTCTTTTCTCGCCGGCTGTCCCTCGCCGAAGGGAATTGCGATGTGGGAAACCGGGAGCTACTGACGGTCCAGCTAGTGTTGGAGGAATAGAGGCACTGACTGCAGGGGGCGTAAAAACCGCTTATTGTTTGGACTGATCATAAGAACCGTGGATATATTCAGACCGCCAAACGATTGAACTCCCGCCAGGCCCGTCGGGCATTATTTTTTAGCCGATTCAAGTTTTCTCTCACTTATCGTCTGGGGTCTGTGCTGTAATGTTTTATGCTTCTATAGTTCTATGGTCTTTTCAGGCCCATATCGATCGGCGCCCCAAGGTTTGGGACGACACACTCACGGCTCTGCTCCGATCAGCCGATCGCAACCGGAGGACTGCCGATCGCCATCGGACTCCGACAGCTGAGTATCGACCTGTACATTAGGTGTGGCTATGGTCCGAAGACATTCCTCTCCAAAACGAACCTTATAAACTCGCCACTCCCTTCCTGAGACCATTTGAATTCGAAAGTATCATCAGCCCCACAGCAGTACGACTTAAGCTGCCCAAGTCTATGCACATCCACCCTACTTTTCACGTCTCCCAATTAAAACTATTTTCCGTCAGTCCCTTGTGTCCTCCGACCGAAGCCCGTCCACCCGCCCGAGTCATCGGCAACCACTCGGCACACACATTCCGGCGGCTACTGGATGTGCGCTCTCGGGACAGGGGCCTCCAATATCTCTTCGACTAGGAAGGATACCGCCAAACAGAGCGTTCTTGGGTTCCCCGCTCCTTTATCCTGGACCTTTCTCTCATCCAGGACTTTCATCAGTACCATCCGGACAAGCCTGCATTATTGACTGGAGGGGGTAGGCTGTGTCATGGTCCCGTCTGGCAATCCCCCATCTTGATATTATCTCCTTGATTGGGCATGTATCCCCTCGTTTGATTTCCAATTGTTCCCAGTTCCACTAATTACAGCACACCTGGTTTCCTTCAGTGAATGCATGATAAGAACCCTGGAGTCACAGCAATGAGTTGCCAGTTCGTTGGTCAATTCTAGTGTGTGTAAACCTCGTTTCCTGATCCTCTAGGACTGTTTGTTCCTAGCTCTGCACCATTCTCTGGATATTCTACGTCATCCTTGTTTCCGAGTGAAGACTCTCCTGGGCATCTGCTCCACGTTCGCGACTGCACTAGCGCCTCCATGCTTGTGTCCTGCTCTTGGGTTCGTCCTCAGTCACGTCTTTGCAGCAGCCAGTGCTCACATATTCTATTATTGTGATATGAAATATTAGGTAATAATGTCAGCTTCGTCATCAGCATTCTGTGGTTCTTTCCATCTTTGCATTTATTATTACCGTCAGGTTGTGGAGCAGTTTTTGACGTACCTCTATTTCATCAGTGCTTCAATGAGTGGTATGTTCTTTGTTTTTTTAACAGCATTGTTATGGTCTTTCGGTTGGTTTCATTTTCGGTCTTGTGCAACGTCATGTTATATTTTTTTAACATGACTGTAAGGATTAAGTTATGCTTTGGAATATCATTCTGCATTGCTGTACTATTCCTTGTACATTTACTTGCATGCAGAGAGATGTGCTATCATCGTCATCATCATCATCAGCTGCCATGCCCAGATTGAGCTTTGACTGCCATGGCACACACACTCCTGTTTCGTGTCAAGTTGATGAATTCATTGGTATTTATTTCCGGTTCGCTGGCTGCTGTCTCCATCATCATTTGCCTTTGCCTTCCTCTTGCTTTCTTGACTTCAATCTTTCCCATAATTACAGTGCATTCTAATTCCTATTTCCTAATTACATGTCCAATGAAGTTACTTTGCCATTTGATGATCTCATACGTTATTTCTTTTTTTTGTGCTTGCTCTGTTCATGACATACTTGTTTGATATTCGTTTCCTCCATGATATTCTTTGGATCTTCCTCAAAAAAACACCTCTCTGTTGCTTCAATTCGTTTCCTCATGCAACTAGGTGTTGTCCAACATTCTCAGCCATATAACATAACTGGATACAGGTAATAGTTCAGTACTCTGAAGCGGGTTCTCACGCCTAGTTTAGCGTTGGTCAGTATACACTTCATTCTCGTAAAGGTGTCTTTTGCTGATAAAGGTCAAATCAGCTTGTTTTTGTCATTGTAATAGGAGCAGAGGATACTTCCGCAGAGTTGGGAGGCTGTCGGCCCCAGTCGTAATCGCAATACTTAGCCTATCAGCGGCGTCAACAGAGCTTTACCAGCAGGTATTTCTAGCAGGTCGGCAGCGGTCATTCAAAAATGGGGCTTCGAATTCATTTGTCCATTGTACGTGGCCTATCAGCGGCGTCAATAGAGCTCTACTAAGAGGTATTTTACGCAGGTCGGATGCAGTTACTTAGAAAGGATACCCTTTGCAGGCGTTTGTCCATTGTACGTGCCCAAATAGGGACGTCAACCAAGAGGTATTTCTCGCAGGTCGGCGGTGGTTATTTAAAAAGGTTTAATTAAAAAGAGGGCTTGTTTTGGAAGACGCGTCTGCTCTGTGTAAAGCGCCTGTTAAGGTTTCCTTTGTTTCCCTTCTCTTTCTGTAACATTGAAATGGCAGCGGTGTGCACTTCGTGCTGCATGTTGTAGAACAGGGAGACACAGAGCCTCCGGGGGAACGGAATCTGCGTGAAGTGCATCTGGTTGCAGCCGCTTGAAGACCGTGTTAGGGATCTGGAGGAGTAGCTAGATGACCTTCGGCTTGTAAGGGACAGCGAGAATATAATTCATCAAAGCTGCAGGGAAGTCGTCACCCCGAAGCTGCAGGAAGCGCGTAGCTGTGTGACTCGAAGGAGAATTGGAAATGGGAAGTTTGACCAGAGCTCCCATGTGGCTGTTCCCCTGAATAACAAGTATGCCGCTTTAGACACTTTTGTGGGGATGACTCCCCGGGGGAGCCTTGATGTGTTAAAAAAAAAAACGGGTTGGACCTGATTTCGAGGGGACTAATATTCTCGAGGGCAGGCTTGTTAGAGCTGATGTCGAGGGTTTAAACTAACATGGCGGGTGTGTGAAACGGAGTGAAGGGCGTCAGGATGGGACTGATGGCAAGAAAGGAAAAATAGCATGCAGTCAGATTGTCAGGAAGAGCAGTCAGGTGATGGGACTTAGTTGCAGTCAACGAGCTGAGCATCAAATCATTAACGATGCAGAATCAGACAAGCTAGCAATACGGTATTTGTATTTGTATCTAAAAGCGCGTAGTATAAGAATTAAGGGGATGATCTTTTTGCAATAGTACAGATTCTTGGGTATGATGCTGTGGTCATTACCGAATCGTGGCTGAAAGATGGTTGCAGTTGGCTGAATATCAGAGGAATGGGAAGGTAGGCAGAGGGGATAGTGTGGCTCTCCTGGTAAAGAATGGCATCAAATCAGTAGAAAGACGTGACATAGGATCGGAAGGTGCTGAGTCCCTGTGGGTTGAGTGTGGAAGCTGCAAGGATAAAAAAGACGTTGATGGCAGTTAAAAAACAGGCCTCCCTGCAATGGCTGGCTGGTGGGCAGGAGGTTACAACAGGAAGTAGAAAAGGCCAGTCAAAAGGACAATATTATGGTAGTCATCGGGGATTTTAATATGCAGGTTGATTGGGCAAATCACGTTGGTAATAGATCTCAAGAAAGTGGATTTTTTGGATGCCGAAGAGATAGCTTTTTAGAGTAGTTTGTCGTTGAGCCTGCTATGGGAACAGTTATTCTGGATTGGGTGTTATGTAAATAACCCGGGGAGATTCAGGAGGAAGCTTAAGGTAAAAGAAACCTTCGGAAACAGTGATTACAATATAATTTTCTTCAACTTGAAATTTGCTGAGGTATGATTTAGCAGTATTTCAATGGAGTAAGAGTGATTACATGGTATGAGAGAGCATTTGCCTGAAGTAATTTGGAAGGAGCTGCTGGCAGGAATGGCGGTAGAGCAGTAAAGGCGTGTGTTTCTGGGAAAAATGAGGAAGGTGCAGGTCATTCGTATTCCAGAAATGGAGAAATACTAAAATAGAAAAATAGGATAATCGTGACTCATAGGGGAAGTCAGAACTACTGTAAAAGCAAAAGAAAGTGCATACAAGAAAGCAAAAATTAGTTGCAAAATACAGGATTGGGAAGATTTTTTTTTAAAAAAAACTATAAACCATTGGAAGGGGAAAGATGAAATACGAAAGCAAGCAATATCACATTGCATAGCATTTTTTTCCAATATGTTAAAAATAAGAGAGAAATAAGAGTGGATATGGGACCGCTGGAAAATGAGGCAAGAAAAATAATAACGGGCTCAAGGAGAGGGCTGGTGATCTAAACGTGTATTCTGCGTCAGTCTTCGCTGTGGAAGACATTAGCAGTATGTCGGATGTTGTGGTCTGTGATGAAAGAGAAGTGGGTGCACGTACTGTTGCGAGAAAGAAGTTTCTCAAAAAGCTGAAAGCCCTAAAGGTACATAAGTCACCTGGACCTGAGAATCTGCACTCCAAGTCTCTGAAAGAGGTAGCGTTAAGATTGTGATTGGATTAGAAATGATCTTTCAAAAATCATTAGACTCTGGCATGGTGCCAGAGAACTGGAAAATTGCAAATGGTACTCCACTCTTTAAGAAATAAGGAAGGCAGAAGATAGTAAATAATAGACCCTTAGTGGTTGGGAAGTTGTTCAAGTCAATTATATACGATGAAGTGATCGAGCACTTGTTGACCCAGGACAGGATAGTACAAAGTCAGCATGGTTTCCTTCAGGTAAAATACAGCCTGACGAGTCTGGTGAAATTCCCAGAGGAAAATACAAGTAGGATAGGTAAAGGAGATGCAACAGATGTTGCATCTTTTGTCTTTCAGAAGGCTTTTGGCAATGTGCCACAGGTGAGACTGCTTACTAAGTTAAGAGCCCGTGGTACTACAGGAAAGTACCTGACATGGCCAGAACATTGGCTGATTGGTAGGAAGCAGCGAGTGGGATAAATAAGACCCTTGGCTGCCAGTGACTAGTTGTGTTCCACAGAGGTCGGTGTTGGAACCGATTCTTCTTATGCTATATATCAATGATTTAGATGATAGAACAAATGGCTTTGTTTGGCAGATGATACTAGTGAGGAACTTTAGGATTGTGAACAGTTTTAGAAACATAGAAACATAGAAAACCTGAAGCACATTACAGGCCCCTCGGCCTAAATGTGCTAAACATGTACGTACTTTAGAAATCACCTAGGATTACCTACAGCCCTCTAATTTTCTAGGCTCCATGTACATATACAGGAGTGACTTAAAAGACCCTAGCGTATCCGCCTCCACCTCCGTCGACGGCAGCTCATTCCACGCACTCACCACTCTGTGCGTAAAACACTTACCCCTGTCATCTCCTCTGTACCTACTTCCAAGCAACTTAAAAATGTGCCCTCTGTGTTAGCCATTTCACCGCTAGGAAAAAACCTTTGACTATCCACACGATAAGTAACTCTCATGGCCTCTCTCAACTTCCGTCGCTTCAAAGAGAAGTTTATTCAACGCGTGGAGGTCGCCCAGTGAAAACATGGGGAAGAATTTAAAAGCGAGCGGAGTTGAAAAGTCGACGGTTATTTCTTCAAAAGTTTTAACCGGGCACAACTGCGTAAGCTCATGGAGGTCGGCCAGTGAGAACAGCGGGAAGAGTTTAAAAGGAAGACATATTTACAGCACGGCCGACAGGGTAGTGGGAGACAGAGTAGGAAAGCTTTGACTCAATGGAGCTTCGGCGATAAAGGGTCGAGGCCAGGTAGGTAATCTGTTTAAAATAAAGACAGGCAGTATGTGTGTGAGGCCGGTTTTCTGTGCTCGGTGTCAGATGTGGGACGTTCTCGAGACGCTCGGCCTCCTGGACGGCCGCATCTGCACCAGGTGCGTCGAGCTGAAGTTTCATCGAGACCGCGTTGGGGAATTGGAGCTGCAGCTCGGTGACCTTCGTCTGTTCGGGAAGAGTGAGGAGTTGATAGCGAGAAGCTACAGGCAGGTGGTCTTGCCGGAGCCACAGGAGACAGGGAGGTGGGTAACAGTCAAGAGACGGAAGGGAAAGAAGCAGGTACTAGAGAGTACCCCAGTCGTTGTCGCCCTTAACAATAAGTATTCCTGCTTGAGTACTGTTGGGAGGGGGCGGCCTACCTGAGGGAAGCAACAGTGGTCACGCCTCTGGCACAGAGTCTGGCCCTGCGACTCAGAAAGCTAGGAAAAAGAAGAGGATGGCAGCGCTGATAGGGGACTCTATGGTTAGGGGGTTAGATAGGCGATTTTGTGGACACAGGAACGAAACGCGGATGGTAGTTTGCCTCCCAGGTGCCAGGGTCCGAAATGCTTCTGATCGCTCCACGATATCTTGAAGTGGGATGGAGAACAGCCAGAGGTCGTGGTACATACTGCCACCAAAGACATAGGTAGGAAAAGGGAGGAGGTCCTGAACAAAAGACTACAGGAAGTTGGTAAAGAAGTAGAAAAGCAGGACCTCAAAGACACCTACCTCGGGATTACCGCCGTTGCCATGTGACAGGGAGTACAGGAATAGAATGAGGTGGAGGATAATTCCGTGGCTGAGGGATTGGAACAGGGGGCAGTGATTCAGATTTCTGGATCACTGGTGCCTCTTCTGGGGCAGGTGTGACCTGTACAAAAGGAAAAGTTGCACTTGATGCCGACCGGGAAGGTTTGCTAAGGCTATTGAGGAGAGTTTAAAATAGAACTGCGGGGGGTGGGGGCCGAAGTGATGTGACCGAGGAAAGGGAAGTTGACAGGTGATAGCGAAAGTTTAGAGGCAGTTCGAAAGGGAGTCTAGCCGGGTGATATAGAAGGGACGCGCTCAATACGATGGTTTGAGATGTGTGTATGTTAATGCGAGGAGAATCATGAATAAAGCGGATAAGCTTAGAGTGTGGATCAGCACTTGGATCTATGATGTTGTGACCATTACAGACTTGAATGGTGCAGGAGCAGGAATGGCTACTTAAAGTGCCAGGCTTTTGTCACGGTCCGGTCGGCTGACTCTTCATTTCGGTTAATTTACTTTTCTCTGTGTTCCAATGGGCTGCTTGATTAGGGCACCTGATCCGTATTCGAACCGGCAGCATATAAACTCCGGCTTACAACTACTCGCTGCTGGTTTGTCACCTCAGCAGTGCGGCTATGCTGAACCTGCGCCGCCGAGAATGAGTCGAGCCGAGTCGAGTCGAGTCGAGAGCCTGCCATTCGCAGTTCCTGGGTTGAGTCGAGAGCCAGCCATCCGTAGTTTCTGTGTCGAGTCGAGAGCATGCCGTCCAGCTGTAAGCCGTGATACAATTTGTCTGTCGTTGTTTCTTTTTATCGTCTTTTGTCCGGCTGAAAATTAAAGGCCATTTGTCTCTGCTGCAAGCCGCGATACACATTGTCTGTCGTTGTTTGGTTCTGTCTCTCGGTGTTCAAGTCCAAGTCCAGGCTCGGTGTCTAAGTCAATGGTCAGGTCCGCATATGAATCCTAACCTGCTCAAGGTGCCTGTGTCCTGCACTTGGGTCCGTTCCTGCCACACATTGCAACAGCTTTAGATGTTTCAGAACGGATATGGAGAGAACCAAAAGAGGCGGGGGCTTGGCACTGTTGATCAGAGATAGTGTCACGGCTACAGAAAAGGGGGGATCACGGAAGGGTTGTCTATGGAGTCTCTGTGGGTGGAAGATAGGTATAAGAAGGGGCCAATAACTCTACTGGGTGTTTTTCATTGACCACCCAATAGTAACAAGGACATCAAAGAGCAGATAAGGAGACATATTCTGGAAAGGAGTAATAATAACAGGGTCGTTTTGATGCGACATTTTAATTTCCCAAATATTGACTGGCATCACCCTAGAGTGATGGGTTTAGATGTGGTGAGTGGTTAGGTGTGTTCAGGAAGGTTGTTTAACACAATATGTAGAGAAGCCTACGAGAGGAGAGCTGTACTTGATCTAGGATTGGGAAATGAACCTGTTCAGGTGTCAGATCTCTCAGGTGTCAACACTTTGGATACAGTGACCACAATTCTGTCTCCTTTACCATAGCATTGCAGAGGGATAGGGGCAGACAAGTGAGGGAAACGTTTAATTGCAGTTAGTGGAACTATGAGGCCATAAGGCTGGAGCTTGGAAGCACACATTGGAAACAGATGTTCTCAGGGAAAAGTACCGAAGAAATGTGGCAAATGTTCAGGGGATATTTGCTTGGGGTTCTGAGTAGGTACATTCCAATTGGACATGGATAGGTTGGTAGGGTACATGATCCGTGGTGCACAAAGGCTGTTGTCTGTCTAGAGAAGAAGAAAAGAAGAACTTACGAAAGGTTCAAAACACTAGGGAATGATATGAATCTAGAATATCGTAAGACTGGCAGAAAAGAGTTTAGGAATGAAATTTGGAGAGCCAGAAGGGGCCATGAGAAGGCCTTGGCACACAGGATTAAAGGAGACCCCAAGTCATTCTACAATTATGTTTAGAGCAAGAGGATAAGACGTGAGAGAGTAGGACCAATTAAGTGTGACAATGAAAATGTGTGTATGGAACCGAAGGAAATAGCGGACGTCATTAATGAATACTTTGCTTCAGTATTCACTACGGAAAAGGATCTTGGCGATTGTAGGGATGAATTGCAGTGGAATGAAAAGCTTGAGAATGTAGACAATAAGACAGAGGATGTGCTGGAGGGTTTGGAAACCATCAAGTTGGATGAATCACCTGGACCTGACGGGATTTTCCCCAGGCTACTGTGGGAAGCAAGGGAAGACATTGCTGAGCCTCTCGCAATGGTGTTTGCCTCATCACTGAGGACGGGAGAGGTTCCGGAGGATTGGAAGGTTGCCGATGTTGTCCCCTTATTCAAGAAAGGGAATAGGGATAGCCCAGGAAATTATAGGCCAGTGAGTCTTACTTCAGTGGTTGGCAATTTGAAAGAGAGGATCCTGAGAGGCAGGATTTATAAACATTTGGAGAGGGATAATATGATTTGGAATTGTCAGCATGGGTTTGTCAAAGGCAGGTCGTGCCTCACGAATCTGACTGAATTTTTTGAGGATGTGACTAAGAACATTGATGAAGGAAGAGCCGCGTATGTCGTGTATACGGATTTTAGCAAGGCCTTTGATAAGGTACCCCATGCAAGGCTTATTGTGAAATTAAGGAGACATGGGATTCAAAGCGACATTGCTTTGTGGATCCAGAACTGGCTTGCCCACAGAAGGTAAAGCGTGGTTGCAGACGGGTCATATTCCGCATGGAGGCCGGTGACCACTGGTGTGGCTCAGGGATCTGTTCTGGGACGCCTACACTTTGTGATTTTTATAAATGACCTGGACAAGAATGTGAAGGGATGTGTTAGTAAATTTACTGATGTCACACAGTTTGGGGTCTTGTGGATAGTGTGGAGGGCTTCCAGCGTTTACAACGGGACATTGATAGTATGCAAAACTGGGATGAGAAGTGGCAGACGGAGATCAACCCAGATAATTGCGAGGTGGTTCATTTTGATAGGGGAACTATGATGGCAGAATATATATTAATGGTAAGACTTTTGGCGGTCTGGAGGCTCAGAGGGCTCTTGAGGTCCGAGCCCATAGGGCACTCAAAGATGCTACACAGGTTGACTCTGTGGTTAAGAAGGCTTACGGTGCATTGGTCTTCATCAATCGTGGGATTGAGTTTCAGAGCTGAGTGGTAATGTAGAACCAACATAGGACCCTGGTTGGACCTCACTAGCTCGTGGCACTTGTAGCCGTCCTGAAATCATTACTCTGCAGGCCCTGCCGTATATATTAGCACTTAATTTCCTGATGGCAATATTCTGAAAATCGTCACTCTCATAGCTTTTCATTGATACATACATAGACCTCGACCTCTGTCTATTCACCTCCCTTCCCCGATCGAAACATGCTGAGTACTCGATACGGTTTGTCACGAAACATGGCACCCGGAAAACAACATATGACCTGGGAATCTCTTCGGCCACAAAACCTTCTTTCTGTTCCTCTAACTACATAATTCTCTATGACTGCAGCTCGCTTCTTCTCCCTCTGTCCTTCTGAGTTACAGCGCCAGCCCCAGTTACAGAGAGCTGACTGCTGTGACTTTCCTCTGGTAGGTCATCTTCGACAAGAGTATCCAAAGCTGAGAGGGGTGGCCCCAAGGGTACAGAGCCTTGGAGTTATAACTTTACCCTTCCTTATTGCCTCCCTGTTTCTTGTGTCCTGCACCTTGGATGTAGCTATATCTTTATCCCACCTGTCATTCCCTCAGCTTTCCGAATTATAAAGAGTTCCTCCAGTTCCAAGGCCAACTCGGAGTGTTAGAAGTTGCAGTTGGATGCCTCTCACGGAGCTTTAGTCGTCAGGGTTACTGGACGTTTCGCTTCCGTCCCATATTCCGCAAGAGCACGTAACCTGCAACTCCTCAGTGCTGATCTAACTGAGTAAATATTAAGCAGGAAAACAAAAAAATAAACTGTGAGGAAAACGACTTTCGCTTTATCTCACTGTAGCCTCAAAAGCCCCTCTCTAACTCTATTCACTCCAACAATGACCATTCCAACAATGAACCTGCTTTATTTTAATTCGGCTTTGCTCAACAATTCCATTCACTGATCGGGCGCCGCTGCATACACCAATCTGTAGCGAGTCGATGTCTTAGCTACTCATTTTGAGAACCTGTGTGATCTTCGTCCGTTCTGCGATTGGCTGCTGCGAGTGGCATATATTAGTGGAACTGCTATTATTACAAGGAAGTGGTGTAGGCAGAAATAAACTGAAGGGAGGCGTGCCATTGGTAGGTGTGAATGGGTAGTGAGAAGATGAGGCTGTTGGGGAAGGAGGTACATTTTGTTAGGGGCCCGGACACCAGGAGGAGAGACGACAGGACAGAGAAGAATGTAGAAAATTCAGTGTTAGTGCTACTGGGTTGTAGATTACCAAGGTTGAATATGATGTGTTGTTCTTCCAGTTTGTTTTGAGTACCGTTTACCATAGAACAGAGCGAGATGCTTGTGGGAGGGTATTTAAAATGGCTCTCAGTCGTGAACTTCTGATGACCAAGATGGATGGAATGAAGGTACTTGGTATATGGGTCACCCAGTCTGCCTTCGATCTCACCGATGTAGAGAATGCCACAACAGGAGTGCTGGATGCAATTAAAAACTCCATGAGATATGCATGTGAAAGGCTCCTGAAAGGGCTGTTCAGGGCCCTGGATGGTGGTGATGGAGGAAATTTAGGGAATGGTGTTACTCCTTTTGCATTCACAGGGGATAGTCTATCCGTGAATATGTGTGCAGGTATGAATGGACTGGGGTGCTACAGAGCGAGTGAGATTGTTTTTGTAAATTGGAGGTGGGAAGTGAGCAAAGGCGGGTTCAGTGGGGCGTTCCAAAGGGTTCAATACATTGCAACTGTGCATTTAATCTGCACTAGGGAAAGCAGTTTAGTGCACAATATAGCGTTATAGTTACCAAGAACGTGCTGTTCCAGTAAACAATAAGAAGAAGGCCATAACCAGGTGGGAGTTAAGGTCAACAGTCAATACTATATTGCAGTTGAAATAGTGACAGCTTAACCTAGCCTTTAAACGCCAGACATAGCTGAGGTCCCCATGATGCACATCTGATATGTAGAATGAGCGAGAATGCAATAGCAAATTTCTTGAGTGGTAGCATATATTTTCAGCCAGAAGACGTTGCAGATAGATGGAAACTAGTTGCGACTAAGTTCCAGAATGAAACGGGAGAACTGAGGCCTTCATGATTGTGGGTTGTGTCTAGAATGAGCCCAAGAAATAAGTAGTAATAGTAGTAACTCCACTGTGTGCTCAGTGTCCAAAGCATCGCTGCCAGTCTCTTACCACATCAGTATTACAAGGGAGTATTGGGAACTGCAGAATCCCAACCTTCGATGCCCTTTATAATTTCGCCTAAAAATACCCAATGCTTTCCCACCCACAGCCGACTTTGATAAAATAATGTAGCCGTAACCCTATTTAAAGGGATGCACTTTTATTGTGAGACAGTAGTTTACATACTTAGACTCCCCTACTAATGGAGGCATCTGTTCCATGTCCTCCGATCTAGCCTTTCAATAATTTCAATGCAATACTTCTTCTCATTTTATTTATTTTAATGGCAGAACAACTTTTCTCTGATTGAGGCCCAAACAATACTCCAAACGTTGTCCGAGTATTGCAACACAAAGCCTCAGCTCTAGATTTTTTTTCTATTTTCTCTATTCTATCCCTTTTTAAGAGAATACGAACACTATAACGGTCTTCCTCCTTATTAACTCAATTACAAGTTAATCTTTAAAAATTACTACACGAGGACGCCCAAGTCCGTTCCCATCTGCAACTGCAGAAATCGCCTCCGTGTACGATATAGTATACACCTTCATACTCGTCGAAACACCGTGTTATAACTACTGTTCATCAGTGCATTCTCCTAACCTATCCAGGTCGTTTTCAACGCTCCCCGCTTCTTCAACACTACATGCCACTCTGTAAATCTTAGTATCTTTCGAAAACTTGACCACAGAACCGTCAATTCCTTAATACGCATCATTAACATTTAATGTGGAAAGTGGTGGACCTTGCGCCGATTCCTGGGGGTCATCACTAGTCACTAGCATCCAAATAAAGCGGTGTTCATTTATTCCAATTATATGCCTTCTGCCAGTCAAAGAGTTAGATACAACCCAGAAATAAACAGCTCGACCCATCTAGCCATGGCGATGTATTAATCTGCACCCTGCCGATAACGCTCCATATCTGTCCTATCCATGTGCCCAGCAAAACTTCTCTTAAATTGTGATCTAGAACTCGAATTCTCCACTTCCGCTGGCAGCTCTTTCCACACTCTTATCAATGTCTGAGTGAGGAGTTCCTTCTCATGTTCTCCTTATTCATTTAACATCTCTCCCATAATACATGTGCTCATGTTTTAGTTGGATTACGACGAATTACCGAGCGGGACGACACGAATAGTCCCACTATTTCAATCGCAATCAAGGTCTGAAAGTCGAACTTCGCGGCAGATATTGTGAGTTGGGCTGAAACCGCTCACCCAGCAGGATTCATCAGAAAGGATGAATAAAGCAAATACAAGCGCAGTGGCTATTCTTGGAGCGGTCATTCCTTTGAGCGGGCCAGTGTTTGGCATGGCTTTCGCAGTTGTTGCTTTGGTCAGGGAAGGCAGTAGAAATGAAGGAGAATCAGTGGACATGGATTTTCAGAAGACCTTGAGATGAGCTAATGAGGCTAATAAGCAAGACTGGAATCCTTTGTAACACAGCAAAGACACTGACATGAACAAAGGATTCTGTACAGAAGAATTTCATAAGCATAACAGATCACTAGAAGATGTTGGATTGTGCATAGTGGCAGAATGTTTTATAGAAAAGTGAACAGGAGCCTTTGGAACTTCCTGCACAACACTACATAGATTTGCATTGTGCGTAGTGTAATTCGGCACTTTGGAAATAACTGATAAAAAAATAAGCTCGTTTTACGCAGAGAAGCCAAATTGAGAGTGACCATTGTGTGAGGGGCCAGTGCTAAAGTGGGTATTTGAGCCCGTTGCTTAAAGAAGACTAGGAGAGGCAGTGGCTACAGGCAAAGTATTCCAGGTAATTTTCGCTTTCTTTATCTTATTTTTTGCTTCTTTAGCAACGGGACTAACAGTGCAACACATACAAAATGCTTCATGAACTCAGCAGAACAGCCAGCTTTTATGGAAATGAATAAATAGTCAACGTTACTAACCGAAATGCTTCTTCAGAAGGGAAGAGAAATGAGAAGACGCCAGATAAATGAAGGTTTGGTGTATGCAATGTGAACTAGCTAGAAAATTATAGTTGAAGTACGGTGGTTGGGTAAGATAATGGGCTGGAGAAGAAGCATCCTGATTGGACAAGAGAGAGGAAATTGCGAATAGGGCAGAAGGAGGAAAACGGGGCAGGTAATTTTCTGATGGTCTGCAGTAAGCAAAAGGAGGTGTTTGAAAGTTGCCGCCGGGCCGCAGCATGGTAGAGGTCGGTAAACCATGCAACAGCAGTAGCCCGTTTGTCTGCCGGTTGATGATACGTTTGTGTTTGTGCAGAGACAGGAAAGCAGAACGTTCCGCGTGGTTATGTTTCGAGGAGAAGTGAGGATGTAGAATACAGGCTGGTTGATGTCTCGTTGGCAATTAGAACAAGTAGCGAACTAGAGAGGAGTGTCCAATGTCAGGAAGAGGGCTGAAAATAAGAAAACGGGTAGGTGGTGCCGGCTGGACAATACTTGCCGAAGAAGTGGATGTAGAAGGGGTGGAAGAGGAGCCTGGAATCGTTGCGGGCGCGGAACACAGAGAGCTGGGGGTTAAGAGGACGAAAGTAAAGGATCCTGCTGAATGCAAAACGTTCGGACTCCGAGTGGAGAGGTTCATAGGGAATGGGGATCACTCAACTGAGATTAGAGCTGGGATCGGAGGCGGAGAATATTGGTGGCCTCAAAGGAGGCGATTGAGTTTGTTTGTTCACGATAGATAAGATAGGAGAAAGAGGGAGGCGCAGAGCTTCCAAGCCTGAGAGATCCGATATTCGAGGCGAGCGGTAGAAGAAGATGTCCCCGTGGGCCCAGCGGCATCAAAATATGTCTCGGCCTGGAGGGGCTGGTGGTCGAGGTCCGCCAGCAGAATAATGACAAGTTCCTCTTGCAGGATGTGGGAAGGCAAGAGTCTACCAGTGCCACTGACAACTACACCTGCAAGGGTTAATTTAGCATCGAAGAAATTAGACCTGGAGTTCGATAAACTCCGGATTATTGGGGAGGCTGAGGAGTTGATAGATATGACGCATGGGAAATACGGCATAGAAAACGCAGTGGACACGTGCCCGCGGACGTCAAGAGCAGAAATTGAAAATTTTCAGCGGGAGTTTCTGATTGTAATGTGGCTGAGAAGCAGTAGAATCTGACTTGAATGTAGGTTTTCCAGGAGACTTCCAGCCGAGACCAGTTGTATCGAGATGCAGCACCTTGGAGAGCGTGATAGGAAAATTGAGCTGCAGTCTGATGATCTTCGTCTTGCTTGGGAAAGTAGAGAGGTGGGAGACAGTTGTGACAGCAAGGTAGACGTCCCAAGTCAACCAGTTGTGAGCATCCCTGTGCTCGCCCATCATAACAATAAGGAGTCCATTTTGATCTCCGTTGTGGCGGTGGGAGGCGGGGGGGGGGGGCTACCTGGCTCTTCCTCTGGCACTTGAATCAGGCTCTGTGGCTCAGAAGCGAAACAGACTGAAGAGCATGGCAGCAGTAATAGGGGACTCTGTCTTTAGAGGGACAGATGCGCAATTCTGCGGCCACGAAAAAGAAACGGATATCAGTGTGCCTCCCTGGTGCCAGGGTCTGTAATGTTTCCAAACGCTTCCACAATATCCTGAAAAGGGACGGTGATTACGAATTCGTGGTACATATTTGTATCAGCAACATAGGGAAAAAAAGGGATGGAGTCCTGAAAACAGAATACAGGGAGTTTCAAGGAAGCTGATAAGCAGGACCGGAATGATCGTAATCTCGGGATTGCTGCCTGTGTTACGGCGACGAGACAAGGATAGGAATAGATGAGACGGCAAATAAAAGCGTGGCTGAAAAGGTGAAGAACTGGAGCAAGATCAGGGATATAGATTTCTGCGTCATTGGCACTTCTTCTCGGGCAGGTGTGTCCTATACAAAAACAATGGGTTACTCTTAAATCTGACGGGGTTTAATATCCTGCAAGCAGTTTTACTAGAGCTTTATGAGCTGAGGATGAGCCACCAGGTAGCTGATGGATGTAATATGAACGTAAGGACACACAAGCCAATGAGTGGGTATAAATGTATACACTGCAAAGTGTGAAACTGTACCACAGTGGCAAAAATCAAAAGAGCGGGAAGATTTCAGGACTGAAGGTGAGTATTTTAATGCACATAGTAAGGTACATGAACTCATCGCAATTTGAAGTTCGGGGGTTTATCCCGCCTAAAAGAAGGTCATAGTTCAGAGCTTAATAACAAGGGATATATTTTGTTATCGGAAGGAATGCCAGAAGGGCATACAGAGTGGTGTGGCTCTGTTGGTAAAAGATGGAATTACACCTATAGAAAGAAGTGTCTTAGTGTCAGAGAATATTGTAAATTCTGGGTGGAGTTAAGAATCTTCCAAGGTAAGAACACCATGATGTGAATCATACAAGGGCTTCCAAAATAGTAGTGAAGTTGTGGGGTTGAGTTTGCACCGGGAGTTGGGCAAGGGCATATGGTAAGACCATAGGACCATTAGTATTGAAGGAGAATTAGGCAATCAGGCCCATCGAGTCTGCTCCACTATTTAATGAGGGACGATCCTTCTTTGTTTCCTCTTGAACCCCAGTTCCCAGACCTCTCCCTGTAACCTGTGATACCATTCCAATCAAGAACCTATCAATTGCTGCCTTCGGTACACCCAACGACCTGACCTCCACAGCTGCATGTGGCAACAAATTCCACAAAGACACCACTGTTTGGCTGAAGAAATTTCTCCGCATGCCTGTTTTGAAAGGATGTCCCTCTACCCTGAGGCTCTGTCCTCTTGTCCTAGATTCTCCCACCATGCGAAACATCCTTGCAACATCTACTCTGTCTAGGCTTTTCAACATTCGAAAGGTTTCAGTGAGATATGCCCCTCATCCTTCTGAATTCCAGCGAGTACAGACCCGGAGCCATCAAACGCTCCTCGTATAATAACACTTTGATTTCTATAATCATCATTGTGAACCTCCGCTGAACCCTCTCCAATGCCCGTGCATATTTTCTTAGATGACGGGCTCAAAACTGTTCACAGTACTCAAGATGAGGCCACACCAGTGCCTTATAAAACCCCAACATCACATCCTTGTTCTTGTTTACTAGACCTCTGGAAATGAATGTTAACATGGAGTTTTCCTTCTTCACCACTGACTCAACCTGCATGTTAAACTTTAGGGTATTCTGCACAAAAACTCCCAAGTCCCTTTGCATCTCAGAATTTTGGATTTTCTTCCCGTTTAGAAAATAGTCCGCACATTGATTTCTCCTCCGAAAGTGCATGACCATGCATTTTTCAGCAGTGTATTTCATTTGCCACTTTCTGTCGGTTATCCTAATCTCTCCAAGTCTTTCTGCTTCCTACCTGTTTCCTCAACACTAGCTGCCCTCCATCAATCTTCGTATTATTTATATAGAGCAATAAAAGAAGTGTTTCCAACACAGACCCCTGCGTAACACCACTAGTCACTGGTTAATTTATAATGCCACCCCAATCTCCAACGCTACCTTTTACAGAACCCTGGGGTGCAGTTCATCTGTTCATCAGTTCTCTCTTTTTAACAGTAACTGCATCCACGTTTCTTCCTTCCCACACGAGGCATACTGCTTGTGTCTTCTATAGTGAAGCCTGACGCAACATACTCATCTAACTTATCAGCCATCTCCTTGTTCCCCGTTATCATTTCTCTTGCCTCATTTTCTCGTCGTCCTATATCCACGGTGATTTCACTTTTATTTTTAGCATGGAAAAAACATTTACTCTGAACTTTGATATTATTTGCTAGCTGGCTTTAATATTTCATCTTTTCCCTCTTTTAGTTTCTCTCTATAGATTTTTAAGACTTCCCAGTCCTCTATCTTCCCACTAATTTTTAGTTTGTTGTATGCCCTTCCGTTTGCTTTTACAATAGTTTTGACTTCTCATGTCACCCACGGTTGTACTATTTTACTATTTGAGTATTTCTTCATTTTTGGAATACACATGTCCTGCAACTTCCTCATTTTCCCCCCCAGAAACTCAAGCCATTGCTGCTCTGCTGACATCCCTGATAGCATATCCTCCTAATTTACTTTGAGCAACTCCTCTCTCGTGCCACTGTAATCTCTCTCATTACACTGAAATACTGCTACATCAGACTTTACTTTCTACTTATCTGATGTGAATTTCAACACAATCATATGGTAATCATTGGTTCCTTAGGATTCTTTTAACTTAAGCTGTCTAATCACCCCATGTTCCTTACGTAACACAATCCAGTATAACTGATCCCGTAGTCGGTAAAAAACAAACTGCTCTAAAAAGCTATTGCTTAGGCATTCATCAAATTCATTCTATTAAGCATCATTGCAAATCTGCTTTCCCCAAACGATCTGCTGGTTAAAACCGCCCAAAATCTTCATTTCTGGACTCGCTTTTTCTATTTCCTTTTTTAGCCTGTGATCCATCTCTCAGCCACTGTTGGGAGGCCTGTATATAACTGCTATCAAGATTCTTTTCCGATTTCTATTTCTTATTTCAATCCACAAAGATTCAATATCTTCCAATCTAATTCCACATCTTCTCATTGATTTGATGCCATTTTTACCAGTGGAGCCACACACTCCAACGTCTGCCTACCTTCCTGTCTCTCCGATATGACGTGTAACCTTGGATATTCAGCACCCAATTACAGTCATCCTTCAGACACGATTCAGAGATGGCCACAGCATCATACCTGGCAATCTGTAATATTACAACTAGATCACACACCTTAATTCTTATGCTAGCGCATTTAGATACAACTCATTGAGTACCGTATTTGCTATCCTTTCTTATTCTGAATCACACCTGTTTTAATACCCAGCCTGTTGGCTGCAACTACGTCCCATCACCTGCCTACCCTTCTTGAAAATCTGACTGCACGCTATTTTTACTTTTTTACCATCCGCCTTTTCCTGAGTCTGATTTTTTTTTGCCGGTTATCACCCCCACCTGTGAAGTTAGTTTAAATCCTCCCCAACAGCTCCAACAAACCTTCCCCCGAGAAAATTAGTCCCCCTCGGGTTCCGGTGCTACCTCTCATTTTTGAACAGAGCATACAACCCCGGAAGAGATTCCAATGATCCAAGTACCCGAGGTCATGCCCCCCCCCCCCCCCCCGCACTAGCTTCTCGGCCGCGCATTTATCTGCCAACTCATTTTTGTTCTACTCACACTAGCTCGTGGCAATCCAGAAATTGCTAGATGGGAGGTCCTGCTTCTCATTTCTAACTAGCTCTCAAACTTATCTTTTTAGGACGCCATTGCTTCTTTCTTCCTATGTTATCGATACCAATATGTATCAAGACATCTGGCTGCTCCCCGTCCCTCTCCAAAATGTCGTGGGTACGAGCTGAGACATCCGTGACGGTGACAGCTGGGTGGCAACATACGATCCGGGTGTTCCTTTCGCGGCCACAGAATCTCCTGTCTGTGCCCTTCACTATCAAGTCCCCTATCACGACCGTTCCCTTCTTATTTACGTTTCTCTTCTACACCACTGTCTCATCGTCAGTGCCTGCAACCCGGTCGACCAGACATACTCCCGGAGGTTATTCCCCACAAAAGTATCCGAAGTGGCATACTTACTTTTGACGGGAATGGCCACCGGGGTGCTCTGCTCTAACTGCCTATTTCCATTTCTCCTACTGTCACCCAGCGAGATACTCACCTCCTGCAACTTAGGGGCGATTACTTCTTTGAACAATTATATCCACGCTCTCTTGTACAAGCCAGTGCTGCTGCACTGAACACGGTCTTCAAGAAACTGCACCGGATGCAACCTGCAGATGTAGTTCTCCAGGAGACATTTTTGTTTCCCAGTTACCCAAATCTGATAAGAAGAGTACACCACAACCATTTAAATTGTACAGTAACAGAGAGATAACAACAAAAACGAAACCTTAGCAGAAGCTTTCCACAGAGCCAACGCCTCTTCCAATCCGAAGCCTCTTTTTAAATACCCGCCGCTGACCTGCTACATATTCATCTTAGTTGATGCCGGTGATAGGCCAAATACAATGGATAAACGCACGGCAAAACTGCCACCGGCCTGCGACAATTAACCCCTGGTAGACCTTTATTGACACCGCTATTGACCACGTAAGGGTAATATCACAATTGCAATGGGGGGCTTCAATATGCAAAACGATTGCAAAAATCTTGTTGTTGTCAAACCGCAAGAGAGGGAATTTGTCAAATGATTACGAAATGACTTTTCAGAGCAGCTTGTGCTTGAGCCTACTAGGGAAGGCTTACGTAGATCGGGTGCTATATAACAGTCTGAACTTTATGAGGTAGCTTAAGGTAAAGGAACACTTTGGAGCCGGTGATACAATATATTTCAGCATATACTGCAATCCGAGAAAGGAAGCGTAATTCAGGTGCATCTGTATCTCAAAGGAATACAGAGAATTCCAGACGCATGAGGAAAGAGCTTGCTCTGGTGGATTGAACAGGATTCTGGCGGTGTTGAAGGCACAGCAGAGGTGGCTGAAGTTTCTGGGAATAGTTCAGAAGGCGCAGGATAGATATGTCCACAGAAGAAGATATTTTCAAATGGCAGATGCAGGCAACCGTGGCTGACAAAGGGAATTAAGGACTGCATAACAGTGAAGGAAAGGGCATATAATGTAGCAAAAAGGAATGGGAAGTTGGATGATAGGGGAGATATTAAAGTACAACAAAAAGCAAATAAAAGCAAGAAAGTGAAAAAAACTGAAATAAATAAAATAAACTATAATACTGAAAGATTTTTTCATTCATATAGCGAGGAAAAGGGAGGAAAGAGTTGATACTGGACTACAAGAAAATGATGCTGTTGAGGTAGTAATAGGAGACAAAGAAATCGTGGATGAAAACATAGAGAATAGAGACATAGAAGACCAACAGCACTATACAGGCCCTTCGGCCCACAAAGCTGTGCTGAACTTGTTCTTACCTGAGAAATTACCTAGTGTTACCCATAGCCCTCTATTTTTCTGTGCTCCATATACCTGTCCAGGAATCTTTTGAAAGAGCCTATCGTATCCGCCTCCACCACCGTCGCCGGCAGACCATTCCACGCACCCACCAATCTCTGACAAAAAAAAACTTATCCCTGACATCTCCTCTGTACCTACTCCCCAGCACCTTAAAAGTGTCTCCTTTTGAGGCAACCATATCAGCTCTGGGGAAAAAAGCCTTTGACTATCCACACGACCAATGCTTCTCATTATCTTGTACACCTCTATCAGGTCACTTCTCATCCTCCGTCGCTCCGAGGCAAAAAAGGCCGAGGTCCCTCAAACTACTTTCATAAGGTATGTTCACCAATGCAGGCAACATCCTTGTAAATGTCCTCTGCACCCTTTCTGTGGTTTCCACATCGCTCCTATAGTGAAGCGACCAGAACTGAGCCCAGTACTCCAAGTGGGGTCTGAGCAGTGCCCGAGATAGCTGCAACATTACCTCTCGGCTCCTAAACTTTGTCTCACGATTGATAAAAGTCAATACACTGTATGCTTTCTTAACCACAGGGTCAACCTCCGTAGCAGCATTGAGTGTTCTATGGACTCGGGCTCCAAGATCAATTCGATCCTCCACACTTCCAGGAGTCTTAACATTTTCTGTCATCATGTTTGATCTAACAAAATGAACCACCTCACACTTATCTGGATTGAACTCCTTCTGCCACTCCTCGGTCAATATTTGCATCCTATTGTACGTCCCGCTGTAACCTCCGACAGCCGTTCACCCTATCAAAAACACCTCCAACCTCTGTGTTATCAGCAAATTTATTAACCCAATCCTCCACTTTTTCATCCAAGTAATTTATAAAAATCACGTAGAGTAGGGGTCCCAGAACAGATCCCGGAGGCACAGCACTGGTGACCGACCACCATGCAGAATATGATCCGTCTACAACCACCCTTTGCCTTCTGAGGGAAAGATAGTTCTGGATCCACAAAGCAATTTCTGCATGGATTGCATGCCTTCTTACTTTCTCAATAAGCTTTGCATGGGGTACCTGGTCAAATGCCTTGCTGAAATCCATATATACTACATCTACTGCTCTACCATCATCAATGTGGTTAGTCACATCCTCAGAAAAAAAACATTCAGGCTTGTAAGGCATGACCTGTCTTTCACAAACCCGTGCTGACTATTCCTAACCATATTATGCCTTTCCAAATGTTCATAAATCGTGCCTCTCACGAGCCTCTGCATCAGCTTACCAACCACTGCAGTAAGACTCATTGGTCTATAATTTCCTGTGCTTTCTCTACTCACTTTTTTGAATAATGGAACAATATCCGGAACCCCCAATCCTCCGGAATCTCGCTCGACCCCATTGGTGATGCAAGGATCATCGCCAGAGGCTCATCAATCTCCTCCCACTGTAGCCTATGGTATATCTCGTTTAGTCCCGGTGACTTATCCAACTTGATTCTTTCCAAAAGCCACTGCATATCCTTTGTAATAATATCTACATGCTCAAGCTTTTTCAGTCCGCTGTAAGTCATCATTACAATCGCCAAAATCCTCTTCGTAGTGAATACTGAAGCAAAATACTCATTAAGTACCTCTGCTATCTCCTCCAGTTCTACACACAGTTTTCCACTGTCACACTTGATTGGTCCTATTCTCTCACGTCTTACCCTCTTGCCCTTAGAAATCTTGTAGAACGCTTTGGGGTTTTCCTTAATCCTGTCCACCAAAGCCTTTTCATTGCCTCTTCTGACTCTCCTAACTTCTTTCTTCAGTGCCTTCCTGCTAGCGTTATAAACTTCTAGCTCTCTATCATTACATAGCACTTTCAACCTTTTGTAAGCACTTCTTTTCTTCCTGACTAGATTTACAACAGCCGTTGTACATCACTTACAACAGCATTTATGCATCACATACAACAACCTTTGTACACCACGTTACAGCAGCCTTTGTACAACATTTACATAATTCAATGTGTGGAAGACACTAGAAGCGTACCAGAGGTATTTAATAGCCAGGGAGCAGGAGTGGGTTCCATTAATTTTGCAAAGTAAAACGTGCAAGCATGCTGAAAATTCTTGAGATGCACTACATCCCAGATTTCTGAAAAATACTGCTGAAGAGATAGCAGATGTATTGGTCATGACCTTTCAAGAATCACTTGATTCTGGCATGGTTCGGGAGGATTGGAAATTGCAAAAGACACTTCACGCTTTAAGAAGGGAATAAGTGAAAAGAAAGGAAATTAAAGGCGAGTTGACTTCACCTCAGTGGTTGGGAAATTACTGGAGTCCATTACTAAGAATGAGCGTTCGGTGACTTGGAAACTAAAATAAGTCGAAGTCAGCATGCGTTTTGTGAAGACAAAGGACAGGTAGTGGATGCCATTGTATTTTTAGAAGGCATTTGATAAGTTGCCTCACATGAGCCTGCTTAACAACGTAAAGTACCAATGCATTACCGGAAAGATATTGGCATGGATAGAGGAACGCCTGACGGACAGGAGGCAGCGAAAGCGAAATAAAGGGGCCTTTTTCTTGTTGGCTGCCAGTGACTAGTAAGGGGTCAGTGTTGGGAAGGAAAATGTTAACATATTTTTCAATGATCCGTATAATGGAATTGATGGAATTCTGGCAACATTTGGAGATGATAGGAAGTTAGGTGGAGAGGTAGGCATTGTAGAAAAAACAATGCGATTGAAGAATGACTTCAACAAATTAGAAGAATTGACAATAAAATGGTAGATGTAATACAGTGTTGGCAAATGATCAGCAATGCATTTTGGTTAAAGGAACAAAAGCGCTCACTATTATCTAAATTGTGAGAAAATTCAAGCATCATGTGAGCAAAGAAACGTTCAAGCGCCCGTGTAGGACTCTCAGATGGTTAATTTACTGGGTGAGTCTAAAAAAAGCAAATGCCATTTGACATTCATTTCAACTGGAAAAGAATATAAAAAAGAAGCAGATATGGCACTAGTTGTGCCGCATTTGGAGTATTGTCAACAGTTTTGGGTCGCATATCTCAGAAAAGACATGCACGTATTGGAGATAGTGCAGAGGAGATTCGCGAAGATGATTCCGGGAATGAAGCCGTTAAGATATGAGGAACGTTTGGACGCTTTGGACCTGTACTTACTGAAATTTATAAGAACGCGGGTGATGTCATTGGAACCTATGGAATATTGAAAGGACTAGATAAGGTGGATGTGGAGAGGATATTTCCTATGATAAGGATGTTGAGAACTATAGAGAACCTATTAGAACGGCGACCTTTTAGAATGGAGATCAGGAGGATCTGATGTAGCCATAGAGTAGAGAATCTGTGGAATGCAGTGCCACAGATAGCATGCCAAGTCTGTGGATGTATTTAAAGCGAAAGTTTATAAGTTCTTGATTTGTCATAAAGTTAACGTATATGGACAGAACACTTATCAGGATGAGTGGGACATTAGATTAGCCACGATGAAATGGTGGAGCAGACTCGATGGGCTGAAAGTCCTAATTCTGCTCCTACATCTTATGATCTTACGACAGCTAGTTACTCTCAAGTTGCAGGACATAGGTAACTGGGTCACCGTTACAAAGGGAAGTGGGATAAGTCATCAAAAGAGATTACTCTTGTAGCCGTCCCCCCTCATTAATAGGCATGTGGCAAACCCACTCTCTGATTTCTCCCAGGAAGACACTTCTAATCCAATTTGCTTCCACATAGTGAAGACCGAGCGACTGAACCTACTTCACCACTGTCTCATGAAGAACATTTTCAAATGCCTTACTAACTTCGCCCCCTTGCCTTCATCAACTTTCCTGGTAACTTCCTCGAAAACTCCCGAAGATTGGTTAGACATGATCTACCACGCTCGTTGTCATGCTGATTATGCTTAGTCAGTCTATGTCCATTCAAACACTTTTATATCCGGTCCCTCAGTATAGCTTCAAATAACTTTCCACGACTGATGTCAGGCTCACTGGCCTATAATTTCGTGGTTTACTTTGGAACATTCTTGAACAGCGGAACAACAGCGGTTGTCCTCCATTCTTTTGGTGATTCACCTGCCACTATCGATTACTCAAATATCTCTACTAGGGCCGGGCATATTCAGCAGTTATCTCCCGTAGTGTACGAAGGAATGCCTTGTCAGGTTCTGTGGATTTGGCTACCCTCATTTTCAACGGACAAGAAAAACTTCCTCCCGTGTGATCTCTACAGGGTTCATGAAGTTGATGCTGCCTTAGTTCACTTCTATAGATTCGTTGACGGTCTCCTGAACAAATGCAGGCGCAAAAAGAGAACGATCTCCCCCATTCTGTCTGGCTCCACACATGGAATGTCATTCTGATCTTCCAGAAGACCAAATTTGTCCCTTGCAAACCTTTTGTTCTCAACATATCTGCAGAACTCATCAGATACTCTCTCATTTTATATGCCGGGTTGACTACGTGTCTTTTTTTCCGCCTCCTGAATTCTTTCTTAAGTTCTCTTGCATTTTTATACTCCATAAGTGCACCTGTGTACCTGTTATGTACCTTTTTTATGTATTAACTAGTGCCTCAATATCTTTTGAAATCCAAGACTCCCTATACCTTTTATTTTTACATTTTGTTCTAACAGGCATATACAGGCCTTGTGCTCTCAGAATTTCACCTTTGAAGGTCTCCCGCTTGCCAAGCACACTTCTGCCAGAACACAACCCGTCTCAATTCCAGTTGGCAAATAGTTTCTGATATCATTAAAACTGGTCTTTCTGCAATCGGGAATCTAATTCTGCTTACCATGCCTATCTAATTGAACATTCACTTTGAAAATAATGGCATTGTGATCACTAGATACAAAATGTTACCATACACAAACTTCTGTCACCTGCCCTGTCGCTATCTTGAAGCAGGTGATGAAGAGCTGCCGCAGAGGACGAATCTCAAGTATGTGTCTGACACGTGGCAAGAACTGTAATACGCTAGTGAGCTAGCAGCAGTTCCTGTTACCACGCAAAACCAAAGAAGCAAGAGGAAATACGATCAAAGGATTAGATTCTCTCAATTGATGCCTCTGTACAGAAATTTAGGGCTACGACGAAAGCATACGGTGGCGACAACTTGACATCTACCCCTTTAGTATTGGACAGCTAGATGCGACACATGCTAGTTTTCTGGCTCAAGTCAAAGGATCGAAATGTTCCTGTCAATTCACTTTTGCAATCACCTTCCGCCCCTAGGGCAGGAAGTATGTGATGATCCAGAGCCTGACACGGAGCCAACACCTAGAAGCAGAACTCTGTACCGAAGAAAGACAACAAAAAGGCAACCGGCTGACAACAGTGTGCTTTCAGTGGAGAGGGACCAACCACTGAGTACCGTACAGACTCGGTGAATGAGGAAGTAAGACTATGGTATGTTTTATTTTATGAAAAACCCCAAGAATAGACTAAGAGATATCTGAATTTCTAGCCCTGACTCGGGCGTAACGGGTAGGACTTCAAGTGGGCAGGCAGACGTGACAATAGAGAGTGAGTGGAAACTGGGGTCCAATATAATTGGGAATGAATTGAGTTCAGTAAGATGGCCAGGAGACCTGAGATACTGGAAGGTACGAATGATAGACAGGGGGACGCATCCACAAGCAAGAAGTGCCTGAGGCGGAAGAAGTTGAAGCAGCTATACGAAAGTTTCAGAGAATGAGAAAACCCCCAGATCGGCCGACATATGTGCTGCGGAAACAGAGGTTTGCGTCGATCCCAATACTGACATATTACAGTTACAATTAGATTGGGGGGTCCTCAAATCACGGAATTCATTTGCATACTGTATTATCGATAATGCACTAATAAGTTCCAAAGTCATAAGGACATGACTATTGTTGCTGAGGGGAAAATGTAATGCCCTAGATAAGATTTCCTTTGCTATGCAATGAGGTCTTTTATTTTAGCAAATTTCTGTGAAATAAGTGTGTCCTGTGAGAGGATCAGAGCAGATGTCCAGAGGATCGAATATGAAGAGGTGATCTTGATGCAAGATAATGCAAGACGAAAGAGACCAAGAAGGAATGCAAGTTCTATCTGCGATTTGTGATGATATTTCAGCGCTGTGAGCAAAGCTGTGCACTGATCGACAACCGGATTGAGCTCTAACCTTTATGTGCAAATTTACATTGGCTTAATTGTTGTAACCCTCAGGCTCGGCCTGCACGCGTGCTTCTAGGAGAAGACAACTTCTGGCTCCGCCAAACTGAGAAATCAAGGTTGTGTGGATGCTGCGTGATGTGTTACCCGGTTACAAATCCGCACCGCAAAATATCAGACAGTACATCGTACCCAATTAAATGATTGAACTTTATATATCTTAATCTGAATATAGGGTTAGTAAAGAAAAATAAAGAAAATGCGCCCATTTAAGGAAACAGTCAAACGTGCACGTTGGAGCTCACTGATATGGCCCTTCATCAACCATCGACTTCCTCCCAGCGTCGTTGACCTTCGGACCCTCGCTCTCAGTCCACTCCATCCGGTGGTCTACCAGTTCTCTACACTCGCGTCTTCCTTCTTCTACTTTCTTCCCGACTCATAAGAAAGAACAATATTTCTCTCACTGGATAGCCCTCACGTTCCAAAGCCCCGTTATCTCTAGTCATAACCCAAACTTTGCTGCTACAGTGAAACCATTACATTAAAAATGAAGCATTACAGAGGGCCGCTACATTAGCAGTATAAACCTTACAGTGTGTTGCACTGAAATGCGACAGTTTTGCCGTATTAAATGTTTGAGAAAGTTGAAATTAGAAAATATACTTTCTTTATAATTTTCTGTTGATGTACGATGTTTTGTTTTTGGAGTATGATGACTTTGTACGGGCAATACTTGCATAGCATTCGATAAAATCGAGTTTTCTTTAATTGGATTTCCTAATGTTCCTGTTTGATTGAATTCCTAAATCATACCGACCCCAGGTGATTATTGATTAGAAAGGTGGCCAACAGCCCTTCCCTCCAGATGTTAAAGAGATCGAGTTTTCGTGGTCCTCGCATACAACCCCACGAGCCTGCACATCCAACACGTCCTTCTGCCAACTTAACGGTTTCCCACACCAGCCAAGTCTTCCTTTCGTATACCTTGTCCACTTTACACAGGGATCTCTCATGCACTCTGGCTTCCGAATATGCTTATCCCTCCGGATCCAACCCTATCCAACCCCAAACTGTGTTCTCTGTCGCTCCTTATCTACCCTGCACCGGAACAACGTGTAACATCTGTCCTTCAAATCTCAGTTGTACACCATCTAAGGCCCTAATAAGCACTTCCAGTTGAGAGAGGTGTTCATCCCCGTGTACCCCGGCACTATTTATTGCACGTGGCGCTCCTGATAATTTTCTCAGGGTACAGATGAGTTTGTTCACTGACTGGGTGGCCACTTTGCCAAGTACCTTCGCTTAATACATCGGCCATTTTGACCTACCGATTCTCAGCTGCTTAATTCCTTTGGCCGAAACCACATTAACCTGTCTGTTCTCGGCCTTATTCACTGCCAATGCTAAACATATACTGGGTGAACAACGTCCATTTTTACTTCTGCTCTGCCGACTACCCTAAGGAATGAGCAGTAATTTTTTGAACTGGAACCTCTCTGTCCAGTCTACCTCTCTTCCCGATATCCCTGACCCCCTTCACCGTGTCTTATTCCATTCCCTCATACCATCCATCTGAACTCTCCCCTCCACATCTTGCAAAATTTAATTCATGCGCCACCTTCCTCGTCTATTTGAAACGATCAGCATAGTCTCCCAGTTGCTAACGTCAGTACCTCTTTTCCGTCCCCCGTCTGCCTATCACCTATCCTCACGTGTATACAAATATCACCTGTCTCCTTGCTCTACCTCTTTTATTGCACTCATTCTCTTCACTTCTTTTTGCCAGATATATTACTTCTATATTTTTCTGTCCAGTTGAAGGGCCACGTCTGTTTATGTTCCTCACAGACGCTGTTTTGATCGTTGAGCTCTTCCATCATTTTTATGATGACCACAGTTTTACCTGTAGTTATCATAGCTATTCATTCCAGCAATTCCAGGAATGAGATATATCAGGTACAAGGTGAGAATGGAGAGCCTGTGTCTGTTCTCTCTGGGAAAAAAAAACAACGTCACAGTAACATCTTGCTGACCAGAAAAAAAAAAGGCAGATATGGTGGTGACTATCTTGCAGCCGCCATTTTGTTAACTGTTTTAACTGTCTTATTTTCCTCCGCGATAACATAATCAGAGCAATTGGATGTGGACACAAAGAGTTTCAGCTAACGACGTGCTAACTCTGAGCTGATTTTCAGACAAGTGTTATTTATTATGTAAACTGGCTGTCTTGCGGAAGAAACAACCTGTCATTTCAGCGTCTGGGTCACTCGGTTTGACGAGTTTAGACCAGTCAGATGTGCAAATAACGTGGGCAGAGACTACAGAACAATGCTAATTGTAGCCTTGGATCGGAACCCATAAGAAGGTGATTCAGGTGACCTATTGCTAACGGATCGGACATGCACCATTTGACTGATCGGGATCTATATAAGAGTGAGGGGCTTCAATTTCAAAGAAACGACAACACTCCAGAGACTAACCATCGTGGTTGTGTAGCACCTGATGGACACTTGGAGATGCCAGCACACAGTCCACTCCCTGCTAATATACCTTCTCTTCATTGACTCTTCTTGGAGGGTCATGGAATTCCAGTAGGTGTGCAAACCTAATTAAGTCGTGCATATTCATGTGCTCTTCATTTGGAAGAATGTAGTAATTGTCGGTAATTACAGGTACTTTCTGTAACTGATCATTAATAGTAAGGGGTAGGTCCCTGCAACAATCAGAAAGAGCATCTCCAGCGTAGGCAGGATAATCAGAGGGAGACTACTCTTATTAGCAAGAGGATCGAATGGGGACATTGCTTTAAAATGTTGAATAAACAAGTAAATTAAATTAAATTAAAGTAAATTAAAGTAAAGTAGTAAATTCTCAAGCACTATTGTCAATACCTTGACGTGAAACATATTAAAACACAAATCAAACCATTGGTATACTGATTTTTTTTAATCGATTACATCAAGATCGTTAACTCTCATGAATAAGAGAAATGTTTCCAGTGGTAAATCCCAAATAACTGTTGAACTATTTAAGTCACCTTGATTTCTGAACAGGTTTGTACGTCCAGAATCAGTAAAGGCAAAGCCAATATATACAGTACAGCAAACGGCTGTACATATTGATGCTCGTATTTTAAAGTTTCCTCTCATCCCACTTTACCCATAATATACTTCTTTGTGTTTCTCTCCGGTGTCATTACGATAATAAAGCACTTCGGTGCAAAAATGCAGAGCAGCAATCCAAAACTGGACGCCAGGATGGCAAACATTTCAACTGCCACCGTGTATTTCCCAGGAGAACTCACAGAAGCCGGAATAAAAGTGACCCAAACCGCACAAAAAATCAGCATACTGAAAGTTATACATTTTGCCTCGTTAAAGTTATCTGGCAGCTTCCGTGCAAGAAACGCCAAGACAAAACAAATGCACGATAACAGGGCAATATAACCCGACGCTGAGTAGAAGGCTGCAGAAGACCCTGTATCACATTCTAAAATTATCGTCTCGCGGTAATATTTAGTGTTGATCACTGGGAAAGGAGGCGCAATGACTAGCCAAAGTACACATATTAAACCCTGCACTGACGACAGCAGGAAGACACTGATCCTCTGTTGTCTTTGGCCAAACCACTTTATCCAGTTATTGCTGGGATGAGTGGCCTTAAAAGCCGTTAGCACAAGAATAGTTTTGACTAGAACACAAGAGATGCACATGACAAACGAGACACCAAATGCTGTGCGGCGTAACATACAAGACCAGCGTGACGGTTCGCCAATGAATGTGACCGAACACAAGAAACAGCAACTTAACGCCAATAGAAGCAGAAAGCTCAGCTCGGAATTATTAGCTTTAATCAGAGGAGTTTCTCGATACCTAAAGAAGAGACCCGCTGTCAGTCCGGACATGCACACTCCAACCAGGGCAAGTAACACCAACACCATGCCCAGGATTTCAGTAAAAGCCAGATACTCAATATTCTTCGGGATGCATTGATCTCTCTGATCGTTGGACCAGTACAGGGGAGGACACTTGAAACAGTCTGCAGAGTCTGAGAAAAATAACGACCATTATCAGACTGAAAAAGATGTGTTAACATTCTCTTAAGTTAATTTTCTGTCTTTTGGCTAACCTGTCGTGTGGCTAATTTCTCCATCAGCACAGATTGTACAGTCAAAACAACAGTTTGGTTGTCCTTTTCTGGCCGTTTTCCTTGTTCCAGGAGGACAACTTTCAGAACAGACTGCCCGTGGAATCTGAAAAACAGAAATGTAGACAATATTTTATCATTTACATTTCGTAACAGGCAGACTGCCCTCCAACTGTGCGGAAACTATGCTGGTGAACTAATACGTTGACAGTTATAAAGTATTTCGAACTTGTCAGTGCCCATAAATTCTACATCTATTATTCCTGTAACGTTTTCCTGTTTTATTTCTCTCCAACTTTCAAAATCGTTTTTGGATGAACATCGAAAACAGCTCCAAGGGCTTTGAAACTAATTGAAATTTGCTGTTCCTCGGGTTATTGCTCACGCAACCATAATAAGCCGTATCCTTCGGCCGCTAGAAAACATTAGTTAATACTGTCGCCACTGATCCACATCCTGATTATACACAGCAGTAACAAATGCTATGTGAGTAGAACAATGGTGCTGAGGTATAGCTGGCTGGATAGCAATCCTGTGACCTTGACGAACAATTACCTCCATATGACCTGTGCATTTTAAATTCAGGGCTAAAATAAAGCTCTGTGGTGAGCTATCACGACAAATAAGCAGCCCATTCACTCTTTTAGCTTAGTTATAAATTTTTTAATGCGACTCTATAGCTAGTAACATGGCTTAGCATGAAATGACTAAACACTTCTTCCCGTTTTCGGGCCAGTAGGATTGGATAATAAATCTGGAATTAGCAGAGACAATGAGATAAAAAAATAAGCTTCGTTTTCATTTCACTTTTCATAAATTTGTTTTTTTTTAAGTCTTTTGATTTCAAAATCCACAAAGAAATCTCGCGTTACTATATAAAATCTGGTCAGGTCATACGTAGGGTATTCTGGTCAGTTCCCGTGTCCTCATTAGAGGAATGATATGAAAGCTTTAGAGAACGTAGAAAAGAGATTAGCCAGGAAGGTGTCTTGAATATATATGAAAAAAGCATGTTTCTGAAGCAAAAAAAAAAGTGCACGCTATGGGCATTTCTGCTGGAGTGAAGAATGAGAGGGAAATTGTTAGAGCTGCATATTATAAGCTGGATAAATAGACTTGACGCCTAAAGCCTTATTCTCATGGTAGCAAGACTAGTATCACATTTTAGCTGTTTCTGCAGGAAAGTTTACGGGAGACGTTGGAAGTTGTCTATTTCACACAGATTGCGGTATGTGCTGGAAAGCATTGCCAGGCATCTGAAAGTGGGAGATTTAAAAACACTTAGACATGGCGATGAAAGACAAAAAAAAGAGAGAAGTGTTATGAAGAAGGAAGTAGATAGATTGATCGTGTAGGATGTCAGAATGTCAGGACAGGTTTATGTGTTGAAGGACACCTCTGTGCTGAACTGTTCTATGCTCTAGCGTTCTACATTTTCTACAATTTTCACATTTGCTGAGAATTGCATTGACTCAACCAGGTAAAATCCCGTCGTTAGGTAATGAGAAACGTTAATTATTTAGAATTTATTTAAATATTACATCCATTCCACAGCGTGAAGAAGTAACAATCTTTGCGATATATCTCCGTTGCAATGTACAGTCTTGTGAATTGAAAAGTCTAATGGCTTGTAGAAAGAGGCTGTCCCGTAGTCTGTTGGTCCTTGCTTTCATGCTCCGACACTGTTTGCCAGTCGGAAGCAGCTGAAGTAGTACATGGTTAGGATGACGGATGTCCCCGATTTTTTTGCAGTCCTTTTTTTTTGCACCTGCTGCAATAAATGTCGTCAATGGCGAGAAGTTCACGTCCACAGCGCTGGACTGTCCGTACCACTCTCTGCAGTGCCTGAAGATAAAATATTGTGCAGTTCCCTTACCAGGCGGGAACACAGTCAGCTGGTATGACCTCAATGTCGCCCCCGTAGAAGGTCATCAGGATTTGGTAGTCCATGCCGAACTTCGTCAGTCGCCTGTTGTGCTTTCTCTTACCAGACCGCCGTTCTATACAGTCCTGGTGAGAACGTCGGCGAAGAGTATATCGAAGAACTTCAAACTACACACCCTCTCAACTGCAGACCCTTTGATGTCTCTCCAATGTCAGTATATCACTTCTAAAATAAGGAGCTCACAACTGCACACAATACTCCAAATGTGGTTTCACGAGTGCTATATGGACCCTCAACATCAATTCCTGCTCTTATATTCTATACCTCTAGAAATAAATGCCAACATTGCATTCGACTTCTTCACAACAGACTCAACCTAGAGGTTAACCTTTAGGGTATCTTGCAGAAGGACTACAAAATCCCGTTGCATCTCTGCATTTTGAGTTCTCTCCCCGTCTAAATAATAGTCTGCCCATTTATTTCTTACACAAAAGTGCATGATCATACATTTTCCAACATTGTATTTATTTTGCGACTTCTTTGCTCATTCTCCTAAATTATCTAAATCTCTCAGCAGGCTCTCTGTTTCCTCAACACTACCCGCTCCTCCACCTATTTTTGTATCATCGGCAAATTTAGCCACAAATCCATTAATACCGTAGATCAAATTATTGACATATATCGTAAAATGCAGCAGTACCAACACCGACCCCTGTGGAACTCCACTGGTCGGTGCTAAGTTGCCTCATGTACGGCACCTTTGCAAATGTCTGAAAATCCACGTACACCACATCTATTATATCTCCTTTGTCTACCCTGCTTGTAATTTCCTTTAAAAAATTACAGTAGGTTTGTCAGGTAGGCCGTTCCTTTGTGGACACCATGCTAACTTTGGCTTATCTTGTCACATGCCTCCAGGTACTCCGTAATCTCTTCCCTAATAATTGACTCCAACAACTTCTCAACTACTGATGTCAGGATATCAGGTCTATAGTTTCCTTTCTGCTGTTTCATGCTGTTCTTAAATAGCGGAGTAACATAGTCAGTCTTCCAGTCATCCGGTACCATGGCACAATCTATCGATTCTTCAATGATGATCGGTAATGTCTGCGCAATCTCTCCAGCTACATCTTTCAGAACGCGAGTGTGCATTCCATCAGGTCCAGATGATTTATCCACCCTCAGACCAGCAAGCTTCCTGAGCTCCATCTCAGTTGTAATTTTCACTGCACAAACTTCACTTACCTGACGCTCTCCAGTGTCTAGTATACTGCAGACGTCTTCCCCTGTGAAGACTGATGCAAATTGCGTATTCATTTCTTCTGCCATTTCTGCATATCTCATTACAATATCTCCAGCGTTATTTCGTATTGGTCCCATATCTACCCTCGACTCTCTTTTACCCTATATATACTTAAAAAAAACTTTTAACATCTTCTATTATATTTGTCGCCAGCTTCCTTTCATAATTGGTCTTTTCCTTCCTAATAACTTTCTTAATTTCTTCTGCAGGTTTTGAAAAGCTTAGCAATACTCTATGTTCCCACTAGCTCTGGCTTCCTTGCATGCCCTCACTTTTTCTTTTACTTTGGTTCTGATTTCACCAGTCAACATCGGTAGTGTCCTCCTTTCATTTGAAAAATTCCTCTGGTATTTCCTCCAACAACCAGGTTTCGGTAAAGCATAAGATGTTACAGTGCTTCTTTTCCCGTCGGTAGAAGATTCCGCCTCTCAGCTTACACAGCTTGTTGTCTGCACATTTTTCGTTGGCCAGGTGTATGCTAGGGAGCGGCGGCCGATTTGCGCGCCGTGTTAACCTAACCAAGTTACAAGCTCTTCTTCCTTGCCTCCCGCGACGCCTCCTCGGTAATGCCGGTGTTTTGAATGACCCTACCGTGGTTCGTGCGAGCAGAGTGTCCCAGTGGTAGAAGGGCGGCACTTTCTGACTGATTGCCGTCTCTCCGATGTTCAAAATAGTCAATTGATCATACCTGCTGTGACTTTCTGCTTCTTGTAAGAGAAGTGCTGAGAGTAATGGAGGGATAAGCAGAAAATGACAATGCCAAGTGGAGTATTGACAGCTGTGGTGGATGGTTGGGAGGAGGAGTAAGTGATGGTACGGCTGGTTTTATTCCATCCTCTCTGCAGGGAAGATGATGCTAATGGGTGACAGACAGTCTTATGCTATGAGTCACCTTCCATTTTTCGAACATGATAAACTCCATTGAAACGTCCCAACTATCTCCATGTTAACGCTAACACGAGAAAAGAATCTTCAGATTCTGAATAGCTCAAGTAACACACTGAACATGCTAGAGTAACTCAGGAAGTCAAGCAGCATCTATGGATAAGAATAAACAGTCGTCGTTTCGGACCAGCTCCTTCCTCAGTACTCTTAACGTCAACTAATTGCTCTTTTCCATTGAAGCATTCTAGCCTGCTGAGTTTCTCCAACGTTCTGTATATGTTGCTAATTCCATGTTAATGTTCCTTCCCTTTGTAAAGAAAATCATTGTTCACAGATACTTTAGGTTCGTCTGATGAATTCTGTCAAATTTTAACCAGTAAAGCATGGTATTGAGGACTGAAAAAGTAAATGGAATCAGCTATTGCCGAATTGTTGGATGGCAGTATGTATGTCAGTGCCATTCACCCCAATATGTTCCGCTCAGGTGCTGTGCTTTCTCCTAGAGACTCAATGATCCACTGATTTGATGTCCACAATGTATGAATTTACCACACAAGCACGTTCACAGATCATTCACTACATCCGTTGACAGACGAGGCTGTGATAGACCATAGATTTTTCAGCACTATTTAGTTTTGCAAATAATTCAAATTCACTCTGTAATGTGATGTGGTATTTCATAGGTGTTTCGTATGCATTTTAAGTTTGCGTACGTTAATGTTACATTCTAAACACAGCCAATTCCAATTAATGTCATTAAAGCTACGCTAACTCAGAATTTACATTCAGGGGCTGACAGTCCTACCAATGAGCATCTTTAATAGCTTAATATTTTCCTGTACTATTGGTTGTATTAATTTTCCATTATAAAATGAATAATTATAATTAAACAGTCGGCAAGTTCCAATAGACAATCATACCTGACGCTTTCCACCGCTCCAAACGATGTTCTCTCGATTCAGCACAAGTTCTTTACCCGAAGGTGCTGATCCATTGTAATATCCAACTTTGAGTACATCGAGGCTACCGTTTGCGTTCATTTGCCAATTCACAAAGTCGTACGCAGCTGACGGATTGCCTTTCTCATCAAAATACACATTATCCCCGATTTTTGTTGTGAAGTAAGTTGACTTCATGTAATGGAGGAGCTAAAATTAAAGTGCAAGAGATTTTCTTCAGGTCGTATATATAAGAAGTGATTTCGCCTTTATGAATCTATTGCTAATTAAACATTTCTGACTCATAGAAACAAAGAAAGCCTACAGAGCAATACAGGTCTTTCGGACCACAAAGATGTGTCCAACATGTCCCTATCTTAGAGATTACTTACCCACAGCCCTCTATTTTTCTAAGCTCCATGTACTTACCCAAAAGTCTCTTAAAAGACCCTATCGTATCCGCCTACACCACCGCTGCCGACAGCCCACTCCACGCACTCACCACTCTTTGAGTAAAAACTTACGCCTGATATCTATCTGTACCTACTCCCCAGCACCATAAACCTGTGTCATCATGTGGCAACCATTTCAGCCCTGGGAAGAAGCCTCTGACTATCCACACGATTACTGCCTCTCATCATCTTATACATCTCTATTCGGTCTGCACCCATCCTCCGTCGCTTCAAGGAGAAAAGCCCGAGTTCACTCAACCTATTCTCATAAGGATTGCTACCCAAACCAGGCAACATCTTTTTAAATCTCCTCTGCACCCTTTCTATGGCTTCCGCATCTTTCTTATAGCGAGGCGACCAGAAGTGACCACAGTACTCCAAGTGGGGTCTGACCAGGGTCGTATATAACTGCAACGTTATCTATCGGCTCTGAAATTTAATTCCACGATTGATGAATGCAAATACACCGTACGCCTGCTTAACCACAGAGCCAGCCTGCGCAGCTGCTTTGAGCTTCCTATGGACTCGGACCACAAGATTGTTCTGATCCTCCACACTGATAAGAGTCTTACCATTAATACTACATTCTGCCATCATATTTGACCTACCAGAATGAACCACTTCACACTTATCTGGGTTGAACTCCATCTGCCACTTCTCAGCTCAGTTTGGCATTCAGTCAATGTCCCGCTGTGACTTCTGACTGCCCTCCACACTATCCACAAGACCCCAACCTTTGTGTTATCTGTAAATTTACGAACCCATCCCTTCACATCCTCGTCCAGGTCATTTATAAAAATCACAAAGAGTAGGGTTCCAAGAACAGATCCCTGAGGCACACCAGTGGTCACTGGCCTCCATGGGGAATATGACCCGTCTGCAACAATACTTTTGTCGGCAAGCCAGATCTGGATCCACAAAGCGATGTCGCTTTGGATCCCATAACTCCTTACTTTCACAATAAGCCTTGCATGGGGTGCCTTATCAAATGCCTTGTTAAAATCCATATACACTACATCTACTGCTCTTCCTTCATCAATGTGTTTAGACACAACCTCAAAAAATTCTACCAGGTTCGCCAGGCACGACTAGCCTTTGACAAAACCATGCTGACTTTTCTTAATCACATTTTACCTCTCTAAATGTCCATAAATCCTGCCTCTCAGGATCCCCTCTTTCATGTTACCAACCACTGAGGTTAGATTCACTGCTCTATAATTTCCTGGGCTATCTCCACTCCCTTTCTGGAATAAGGATCAATATCCACACACATCCAATCCTCCGGAACCTCTCCCGTCCCCATTGGCGATGCAAAGATTATCACCAAAGGCTCAGCAATCTTCTCCCTCCCCTCCCACAGTAGCCTGGTGTACATCTCATCCGATCTCGGCGACTTATCCAACGGTGCTATTCAAACGCTCCAACATATCTTCTTTCGTAACGTCCACATACTCAAGCTTTTCAGTCTGCTGCAAGTCATCATTGCTATCACCAAGATTCTTTTCCGTAGTGAATACTGGAGTAAAGCACATGAATTTATATAATTTATTCTGTTTCGTGTGATAAAGTGAAGCAGCAGTGACAAAGGTCCTTCGACTAATATGTCCATGCCAATCAGAGCATTCGCCAAGCTTCTACCAGCTACCAGCCTTCGGGCCATATTCATTCATGACGTTCCGCTCCTTGTTACTATCCAAATGTCTCTTAATTGGTGCAATTAGCTTTGGCTACTTTATCGAGCAGTTTAGTCGCTTTGCTCACTACCCTCTATGCAAATCCGTTGGCTCTCAGGTGTCTTTTAAATTCTCTCCTTTAAATTGTATCCGTAGCCTCATGGGGGTCTATATGCAATCCAACTTTCCAATATAATTCTCCTAAAGGGCTGAACAAAACTGCACACGATATAGCGACATTGGCCTCTTCAATGACTTGCATATCGACACTACCACCACCCAATTTCTAAATTCTATCCACTAGCTCACCAGTCTATACTGTAAAACGGCTTCTTCAACCTGCTGTCGGTTTGCACGTCGACTATAAGCGAAAGTATACTTCTATTTTTCACGACACTCTTCAATGCCTTTCCAATCGCTCTTAAACACCAACCCTGTTTTGAATGTCAAGCATGCATCCGATACATTGAAAGATATTTAAAAATATGTGAGGAGAAACGGACCCCGTTGCATACCTGCCATGGCTGAAAGGTTGAAAGACTAGCACATGAGTTGCTTAGGAAAGGCCCTTTGCCTCTTTCACACGAAAGCATATCGTGAAGTGCATGAGCAAAAACGTACACCGCTTTATATACATTGTAAGAGCTCCCGTCCATGGTCATGTCGGTATATGCGTTGCTGATTTTATGTAAACTCTCATTTCCGCTGCACTGCGGGAGCCGAACAAGTGAACCTACCGCATGCGACATGCTTTCTAAACTTAGAGTACACCTGAACGTGGTTTCCCAGAACTCCTTCACTAATGGATTACCGGGAAATCTAGAAGGGTGGACTGAGAGCAGAAAGTCCCTCGCCCCTGGAACTTCCACCGCACGCACGGCAGTTCCGATTGCCCCAGTAAGTAAGCGCCGGCCTCGATCTACAACGATATCCGATGTAATCCAGGCCTCACTGCCGACCCACTGCAAGTCGCTGAGATTTTGCCGTAGAATCTCCTCAAACAAAATGCCCATTTCTGCATGCCCAGCGAAAGCCACCACGACCTTTGTAGTGGCCTCTTTCATCACTTGCACCAACTTGGTGATCTTCTCTGGGGGGTCCGTTCTGTGAAATGATTCAGAGAAGGCAATGCAAATCCCAAAATCCTCAGCAGCCTCTATAAATGCTCTCATCCCAGAGGTGCCATAGTCATCGTTGCTATTAACCGTTCCAATCCAGGTCCACCCAAACGTCTGAACGAGCTGTAACAGCGCCTTGGACTGATGCTTGTCACTTGGGATCGTTCGATGAAAAGTCGGGTATTCGCTCTTGTCGCTGAGACACATACACGTGGAAAAGTAGCTGACCTGCATTCAATCAGACAGTTGATCTGTAGGTTAATGTGCGTGCATCACATGGTAAAATATTATAAATTAAGATGAAAGAAGGAAGTTTCAACACTACAAGGTATCAGTGATAAAACTAAAGCACCAGCCTCGTAGTTCCAAAGTTTCAAAAGTGCATTTAATGTCAGACAAATGCATACAATGTACATCCTGAAATGTTTTTTCTTCGCAACCATCCACAAAAACAGTGGAGTGCTCTGAAAGAATGGATGACAGTTAAATGTTAGAACCCCAAAGCCCTCCCCGGCTCGCCCCTCCCACGCGTAAGCAGCAACAAAGCAAGAATCTCCACCCCTTCCCACCCAGCAAAAAGCACAGGCACCCACCATCGAACACTTAAGCGTGCTGGAAAGCAACCACAAAGACACAAACTTGCAGTACCCCAAAGTCTGCTCATTCACCTGGTATTCGACATAGCACAAGCTCTCTCTTTCCCTAATAAGGGAGAAAGAGGTGTCTCCGTTTCACGTTTAAATACACGTTAACTCTACTTCCAATGAATAGAATCATTTTACCTAATTCTCACCAGTGGTATTTTAAATGGCCCTGTTGTTCTTGCAATGGCAATAGACACCGAGGAGCCAGCGCCACCAACGATGCCGGTGAAATTAAGGGGCCCGTCACACGCTTGATCCAGATATGTTTCCTCCTGCCCATTCACTAGCGCTAGAGCAACCTTTGTTGCAATCACGGGGGAATGACAGTCATCGTGAATCCTGTAGCCCAGAGTGATGTTAGGGAGAAGTTTGTCATCATTGTTTATTTCCTCAATTGCGAAAATCATCGTCTGTAACAGGCGGAATCCCATTAAATCAAAACTGAAAATCAACCACAGATTGGAATTGAAATTGGAATTAGTTTATTACAATTACATGAACTCTGACGGAGTCAGAGGATATTCTTCTGTTTTCTTGATATATTCCTATCTATAAACACTTCAAACTGTCCTGCAGTGAACCAGTAAGTAAAATGTAATCAGAATCCAGTCCGAGTAGTATTATATTATATCTGTCCTCAGTGTTTATGCTATGAGAAAGGAAACATAGCTCTGACCAACAAATACATTCAATGCAAGCCTGCCAGTCGCAACAGTCAGAGTTGGCATGCAAGATGGATCGTTCACGCTATCGTAACGATTTTCATACAACTGTTACAATGCAGGCGGCCCGGGTGCAATTCCACCACTGTGTGTAACGGGTTAGTGCGTTCTCTCCGTTATCGGCTGGACTTCCTCCAGGAGATCCGGTTTCTTCCCATTTTCCAAATAAGTGTGGTTAATATCTGAGAGGTGCTCACATGCTATGTTGATTACGGAAGCGTGGCGAGTGTAGCGGGCTGCCCGCAAAACAATCCTCACTAATTTACTTTAAAGCAAGCGCCGCATTTCACTGTATCTCGATAGGTCGATGCACTTGTATCAAATAAAGCTAATCTTTAATATGGTCTTTAATATCAATTCAGTACTATTTGATTCTTACATTGCCCTGAGTCTATGTTCAGTATCTCCAAGGTCAATCCTCACCGTAATCTGTCCTGCTCACACACGCCTCTGATGCAAACTCTGTACTTCCGAAGACAATAACTCTCTGAATTATGTCACTGCCCAGGTGTTAATGTAAAATCTGAACAGACTTCTTAATTTGGTGGACCGCGATGTTAGACGTTCGACACGACAGGAGGAGGTGCATGAACAAAGAAACATGTTGTCGTTGGGTTGCAGTCAGGAAACCGTAAGAAAGGCAGACAAACCTCCTGTCTTTGAAGACACATGTCATTTAGATATCGTTCCTTCAAATTTACCACAACAGATAATGGTACTGATTCATGTTTAATTTAAGTCATAATATTTAGGTTTCATATTGTGATAGGAACCTGCGATAAATAGTTCGGAATTCCTGGTCCTTAATCAATAACATAACCATCGAGACAACTGATTATACTGTATTGGTACTGTATTGGTTAGTACAGCTGCCGCACACTTCTAATGTCCATTGATATCCTACAGCGCGAAGTGCTCGCAGAAACGCACTCATGTGAATTTAACTCTTAAGTCATTTAACCAAAAAGAAAATAAAAACGCTTGGAGCAATTTCATCCCTATTTTGTACTTTAATTAATAAAATAGAAACAATATTCAGATCCACAAAATATCATACCAAATTGACTAACCTTTGACATCTGGTTTCTTCTGTTCTGTTGGTAAATAAATTTATCTTCTGGAAACTGCTTAAGTGCACAGTAAACATCCCTCCTAATATAACGTTCCCATCTTTAGATATGTTGGGAAGCTGAATTCTTTCCCGAATCTTACAGTTTAGCGCATCCAAATGCAGTGTAAATGCCAACCCTACCAGGACTCTGAACACAAAATGAAACATTGCAGTAATGCATGTGGCGGCTATTGACTGAATACATCTGATTGTGTTCCCTTATCAGTGACAAAAATGATTTCGAGTTTAAATAAGGAAGATGAAACCCTCAATAGGAAACCGTGCCTGCTAGAAATTAATCAGCGTCCCAAATGACTACAGCTAATTTTGTGGCACAGAGAAACAGTCCTTGTACATATTACGTAGTGATCATTTAAGCTGGAAGGCAATTCTAGTGTTTCTAATTAAATACAGGAAAAAAAAGAAACACAGCCATCAAGAATATTGCCGAACAACAATACCGCTTTATCAAATATACGATTATACAACTATAAGATTCACCACGGAGTTTCAATCTCTTAACTTTCTAGTGCTACAACTCTTTTACTAAATTGGAGAGCTCTTTAGTTTACTTTACATCTTGATACACTAAAATTTTTATTCAGATATTGCTCAGTTTTGATGAACTCATCATCCTGAAGAGTCCTTCCAAATCCCCTACTCAGAATCAGGTTTAATATCACGGACATATATCGTGGAATTTGCTGTCTTTGCCGCAGCAGTACAATGTAATACTTAATAATCTAAAAAAAATGAATTTCAGTAAGCATGCTTATATTAAACAGAAAAAGTTAATAAGTAGTGTAAAATAGAAATAAATTAGTAGTAAGGTAGTAGTAATGCGTTATATTCCATTCATAAATCGGATCACAGAGAAGACATACTGTTCCTTCAAGCTTCTGTATATCCTTCCCGCTAGTAGGAATGAGAACAAGGCATGACCTGGGTGATAGTCGCCGCCTTTTTGAGGCATCAGTCCTTGAAGATCTCCTGGATACTATGTAGGCTAGTGCCACTAAATTGATGTTGACTTACTATCGGTATGGTCCTCAACAATGTTGAGGTTAGTGCGTTAAAGTCTCTGGAGTCGCTGTTGCTGGTTATCATAAAGCATAGAAACAGAGAAGACCTACCGCATAATACAAGCATCTTCGGCTCTCAATGCTGAGCCGAGCATGTATTTACTTTACAAATTACCTAGTGTTACCTTTTGCCTGCTGTTCATCAAAGCTCCATTACCTCCATTATCTCTTAAAAAGACCCTTTTGTATCCGCCTGCACCACCATCGCCGGAAGTCCATTCCACGCTCTCACCACTCTCCACGTAAAAAAAAAAAATACTCCTGACGTCCCCTCTGTACAAAGCACATTAAAACTGTGCCCTCTCGTGTTAGCCATTTCAGCCCTGGAAAAAGCCTCCGAAGATACACACGATCAATGCCTTTCATCATCTTATACACCCCTATCAGTTCATCTCTCATCCTCCGCCGATCCAAGTAGAAAAGGCTAAATCCCCCCAAGCTATTCTCATAAGGCATGCTCCACAATCTAGGAAACATTATGTAAATTCAATTTGCACTCTTTCTATAGTTTGCACATCCTTCCTGCAGTGAGGTGACGAGGAGTGAGCGCTGTACTTCAAATGGGGTCTGACCTGTTTCCTAAATAGTTGTAACACTTCCTTTCGGTAAACCCTGTGGCTACCCCTCTGAGCCATAGGGACAGACTCTGTGCCAGTGGCACGGCCACTGTTGCTTCTACACAGCTATAATAAACGCTAAGTGATATAGAGCAGAGCAATTCTGCAGATGCTGGGAATCCAAAGCAACGCACACAAATTCTGGAGGAACACAACAGGCAGGCAACATCTGTAAGAAAGAGCAAACAGTCGATATTTCTGGCCGAAAACCTTCCTCAGTCTAGAAAATTCGGCTTTTCCATAGAAGATACCTGCCCTGCTAGATGCATCCAGCATTTTGTGTGCATTGCTATTTCCATGTTAATGTTATTTCTTCTTTAGAAATTTTATTGTAATTGTTCACAGTAACTTTATTGTCCATCAAAGAATTTTGTCAAATATGAACCAGAAAAACATGGGATTGAGGGCTGAAGTAGTCATCGTCGTGGCTATACATCGAGGTCGAGGATGATGGTCTTCGTTCTGTTGATCTATTTATGGGTTCTTAATTGGCTTATGGGCAGAGAGAAAAATAAAAACTAAATGCGTCAGGGATGGGGAACCATCAGTAATGCTTCAATACCAGTCGAGCTCGGTTTGAAAAGGCGAATAAAACTACAACTTGAGGATCCCTGTTGCACCCGCGGACTCTGTGATCTCTTTCTTAGAGGCCGACCCCAGGCTGTCTTTGATGAGGGCCAATCCTCTTAAGGACGCAGACACCAGAGGAATACCTGTTAAAGCTCTGAAAATGTGTGCCAGAGTATTCTAAGTCTTTTTCTATCTCTCGCTGCTACGGCCGAAAGATCGCAGCTGCTTCAAAAGGACCAAAAAAAATCCATTGCCCAGGAAGAGCCGAGTGAGCTGTCTTAACAACTATCTTTCAGATGCCCTCACCTCCATGCTAATGAAATCCTTTGAGTCACGGCTAGAATCAACTCTTACTTCAACAAGGACCTGGACCCACTGCAATCTGCCTATCGCCACAATATGTCTCGGGCGTATACAATTTCAATGGCTCTCCACGCAGCCTTGGACCAGCTGGATAATACAAGCAGCTTTGACGGGGCGCTGTTTATTGACTATAGCTCAGCGTATAACATTATCATTCCTGCGGTATTGATTAAGAAGCTATTGTACCTTCCTCTCCAACTGGATCCTCGACATCCTAACAGGAAGACCACAATCTTCGCCAATTAATAAGACGATCATAACTAGCGCACTTCAGGGATAGGTGCTTAACCCATTGCTCTGTTCTCCCTATACCGATGACTGTATGACTAGCTATAGTTTAAATGCCATCTACATATCTGATAATGATACAGTCATTGTTGGCTGAATCTCAGGTGGTGAGTACAGGAGCGACATGTTGCAGCTAGTTCAGTGGAGTCACGCAAAAACTTTGCAGTCGTCAGTAAGACGAAAGAGCTGATTGGGGACCAGAAAGGATAAGACGAGGGAACAAAAGCTAATCGTCATAGATGGATCCGAAGTTGAGAGAGTGAGCAATTTCATTTTCTGGGTATGAACATCTCTGACATTCTATCCTAGTCCTAACAGATCAATGCAGTTGTAAAATGCAGTAGTGGACTACTTGACAGATAGACCTCAGTATGTGCGGTTGGGAGACTGTAGGTCTGACACGGTGGTCAGCAGCACAGGGGCGCCGCAGGGAACCGTACTCTCTCCGGTCCTGTTCACCCTGTACACATCAGACTTCCAATATAACTCGGAGTCCTGCCATGTGCAGAAGTTCGCTGATGACACGGCCATAGTGGGGTGTGTCAGGAATGGACAGGAGGAGGAGTATAGGAAACTGATACAGGACTTTGTGATATGGTGCAACTCAAACTACCTGCGTCTCAATATCACCAAGACCAAGGAGATGGTGGTGGACTTTAGGAGATCTAGGCCTCATATGGAGCCAGTGATCATTAATGGAGAATGTGTGGAGCAGGTTAAGACCTACAAGTATCTGGGAGTACAGTTAGACGAGAAGCTAGACTGGACTGCCAACACAGATGCCTTGTGCAGGAAGGCACAGAGTCGACTGTACTTCCTAAGAAGGTTGGCGTCATTCAATGTCTGTAGTGAGATGCTGAAGATGTTCTATAGGTCAGTTGTGGAGAGCGCCCTCTTCTTTGTGGTGGCGTGTTGGGGAGGAAGCATTAAGAAGAGGGACGCCTCACGTCTTAATAAGCTGGTAAGGAAGGCGGGCTCTGTCGTGGGCAAAGTACTGGAGAGTTTAACATCGGTAGCTGAGCGAAAGGCGCTGAGTAGGCTACGGTCAATTATGGATAACTCTGAACATCCTCTACATAGCACCATCCAGAGACAGAGAAGCTGTTTCAGCGACAGGTTACTATCGATGCAATGCTCCTCAGACAGGATGAAGAGGTCAATACTCCCCAATGCCATTAGGCTTTACAATTCTACCGCCAGGACTTAAGAACTTTTTAAAAGCTATTATTAATGCTTTTTGAGATAGTGATTTAGATGCATATCATATTTTTTACTGAGTTAAGTATTGTATGTAATTAGTTTTGCTACAACAAGTGTATGGGACATTGGAAAAAAGTTGAATTTCCCCATGGGGATGAATAAAGTATCTATCTATCTATCTAAAAAAGGCAAGACAACAGCTCTTAAACACAAAGTAACTGCAGATAGACAATAGGCAGTAGGTGCAGGAGTAGACCATTCGGCCTTTCGAGCCAGCACCGCCATTCAATGTGATTATGGCTGATCATCCACAATCAGTACCCCGTTCCTGCCTTCTCCCCATATCCCTTGACTCCACTATCTCTAAGAGCTCTATCTAACTCATTCTTGAAAGCATCCAGAGAGTTGACCTCCACTGCCTTCTGAGGCAGAGCATTGCATCGATCTACAACTCTCTGGGTGAAAAAGTCTTTTTCCTGAACTCTGTTCTAAATGGCCTACCCCTTATTCTTAAACTGTGGCCTCTGGTTCTGGACTCCCCCAACATCTGTATCATTTTTCCTGCCTCTAGCGTGTTCAATCCCTTAATAATCGTGTATGTTTCAATCAGATCCCCTCTCATCCTTCTAAATTCCAGTGTATACAGCCCAGTCGCTCCAATATTTCAACATATGACAGTCCCGCCATACCAGGAATTAACCTCGTGAACCTACGCTGCATTCCTTCAATAGCAAGAATGTCCTTCCTCAAATTTGGAGACCAAATACTGAACACAGTACTCCAGGTGGGGTCTCACCAGGGCCCTGTACAGCTGCAGAAGGATCTCTTTACTCCTATACTCAATTCCTCTTGTTATAAAGGCCAGCATGCCATTAGTTTTCTTCACTGCCTGCTGTACCTGCACGCTTACTTTCAGTGACTAATGGACAAGAACACCTAGATCTCGTTGTTCTTCCCCTATTCCTAACCTGACACCATTCAGATAGTAATCTGCTATCCGGTTCTTGCCACCAAAGTGGGTAACCTCATATTTATCCAAATTAAACTGCATCTGCATTTGCATCTGCCCACTCACCCAACCTGTCCAAGTCACCCTGCATTCTCCTAACATCCTCCTCATATTTCACGCTGCCACCCAGCTTTGTGTCATCTACAAATTTGCTAATGTTACTTTTAATCTTTTCATCAAATTAATGTATATTGTAAATAGCTGCGGTCCCAGCAACCAGTCTTGCGGTACCCCACTAGTCACCGCCTGCCATTCTGAAAAGGACCCGTTCATCACTACTCTTGGTTTCCTGTCTGCCAACCAATGCTCCATCAATGTTAATACCTACCCCGAATGCCATGTACTCTAATTTTGCCCACTAATCTCCTATGTTGTTCTTATCAAAGGCTTTCTGAATATCCAGGTACACTACATCCACTGGCTCTCCCTTATCCATTTTCATAGTTACATCCTCCAAAAATTCCAGAAGATTAGACAAAACATGATTTTCCCTTCGTAAATGCATGCTGACTCGGACCGATCCTGTTACTGCTATCCAAAAGTGCCGCTATTTAATCTTTTATAATTGACTCCAACATCTTCCCCACCACTGATATCAGGCTAACTAGTCTATAATTCCCTGATTTCTCTCTCCTTCCTTTCTGAAAAAGTGGGATAGCATTAGCTACCTTCCAATCCTCAGCAACTGATCCGGAATCTATAGAACATTGGAAAATTATTACCAATGCGTCCACAATTTCTAGAGTCACCTCCTTAAGTACCCTGGGATGCAAGCCATCATCTCCGGGATTTATCAGCCTTCAGTTCCATCAGTCTACCTAACACAATTTTCTGCCTAATGTGAATTTCCTACAGTTCCTCCGGTTACCTTAGGTCTTCCTGCCACTATTATTACATCTGGGATTACTACACCAGTGAAGACAGATCCAAAGTATCTGTTCAAATCGTCTGCCATTTCCTTGTTCCCCGTAATATTTCCACCCGTTTCTGCTTCCAAGGGCCCAACTTTGGTCTTAACTATTTTTTTTTCCCTCTTCACATACCTAAAGAAGCTTTTACTATCCTCCATTATATTCTTGGCTAGCTTATCTTCGTACCTCATCTTTTTCTCCCCGTATTGCCTTTTTAGTTATCTTCTGTTGCTCTTTAAAAGTTCCCAATTCCTCTGGCTTCCCGTTCATCTTTGCTATGTTATACTTCTTCTCTTTTATTTATATACTGTCCTTGACTTCCCTTGTTAGCCACGGTCGCCCCTTACTCCCCTTTGAATCTTTCTTCCTCGTTGGAATTAACTGATCCTGCACCTTCTGTATTATTCCCAGCACTACCTGTCATTATTGTTCCACTGTCATCCCTGCTAGGGTATCCTTCCAGTCAACTTTGGCTAGTTCCTGCCTCCTGGCTCCATAGTCCCCTTTGTTCAACTGTAATACTGACCCTTCCGATTTTCCCTTCTCCCTCTCAAATTGTAGATTAAAACATCATATTATGGTCACTACCTCCTAATGGCTTCTTAATCTCGAGTTCCCTCATTAGAAATTCGGTTCATTACGCAACATTAGTTCCAGAATCACCTTCTCCCTCGTAGGCTCCAGTCCAAGCTGCTCTAAGAATCCATCTCGGAGGCACTCCACAAACTCCCTTTCTTGTGGTCGAGTACCAACCTGATTTTCCCAGTCTACCTGCATGTTGAAATCCCCCATTACAACCGCAACTTTGCCTTTGCGACTTGCTAATTTTAACTCTTCATTCAATTTGCACCCTGTATCCAGGCTACTATTTGGGGGCCTGTGGATAACTCCCATTAGTGTCTTTTTGCCCTTACAATTTCTCAGTTCTATCCATACTGACTCTACATCTCCTGATTCTATGTCACTCTTCGCAAGGGACTGAATTTCATTCCTCACCAGCAGAGGCACCCAACCCCTCTGCCCACCTGTCTGTCCTTTCGATAGGACGTATATCCTTCAATATTCATTTCCTAGCCCTGGTCCTCCTACAGCCATGTCTCTGTTATTCCTACAACATCATACTTGCCAATTTCCAGCTGACCCTCAAGCTCATCCATTTATTTCTTATACTTCGTGCAGTCATATATAATACCTTTAATCCATTACACCCCTCGCTTCTCAAATCGATCGGTATTCCACTGGGCGTCAAAGCAACACGTGCAAGACAGCGACTCGATTCCTTTCGGATCTTATGCAGATTTCTTTTATCACCTAAAACTGTTACAGTTGTATCTTGGAGAGAATTCTGACTGGCCGTATTACCGTCCGATACGACGGAGGGTGTGCTACTGCACAAGATTGAAGTAAAATTAACCTCTTCCATCGTGGGTACTACCGTTCATAAGGTCCAAATATCTTTAAGGAGCGGTTCCTCAGAAGGTGGCGTCCAACATTACGAGTCACACAACTGAAGAGATGCCCTCTTCTTATTGTGACCTTCAGGAAGGATGTTCAGAAGCGTGAAGGCACACATCGGTTCAAGAACAACTTCTGTACGGAGGCCGGTGACTGGTGGTGTGCCGCAGGAATCTGTTCTTGGTACCCATACTCTTTGTTATTATTATCGTGACCTGGATGAGGAAGTGCAGGGATGGGTTAGTAAACTTGCTGATGACACAAAGGTTGGGGTTGTTGTGGATAGTGTGGAGGGCTGTCAGAGGTTAAAACGGGAAATTACTACGCAGGTTGTCAGTGTTATTAGGAAGGTATACGGTGTATTGGCCGTCATCAAACGTGGATTTGGTAATGTTGCAGCTACAATATTGCCGAGAGGTAATCTTGCAACTATATAGGGCCCTGGTGAGACCCCATTTGGAATACTGTGGTCATTTCTGTTCGCCTCACTACAGCGAGGACGTGGAAAAGATAGAACGGGTGCACAAGAGACTTAAACGGATGTTGCCTGGATTGGGGGGCATGCCTTATGAGAATAGGCTGAGTGAACTCGGCCTTTTCTACTTGGAACGACGGAGGATGAGAGGTGTACAGCATAATGAGAGGCATTGATCATGTGGATAGTCAGAGGCTCTTCCCGCGGGCTGAAGTGGCTAGCACGAGATGTCATAGTTTTAAGGTGTTTGGAAGTAGGTACAGAGGAGATGTCAGCGGTACGTTAGAGATATCACCACGCAGAGAGTGGTGAGTGCGTGGAATGGGCTGCCTGCAGCGGTGGTGCAGAGGGAAACAATAGGGTCTTTTAAGAGACTCCTTGATGGCTCCATGGAGCTTAGAAAAACAGAGGAGAAGGCTATGGGTAAAGCCCAGGTAGTTTTAAGGTAGGGACATGTTCAGCACAGCTTTGTGGGTCGAAGGGATCATTGCTACCTATTTTGGGGCAAGCGTGATCTGTACAAACACGATGGAATTCACATTAGTCACAGAGGGCCAAGCATCCTGGAGCGAGGTTTGCTAAGGCTGTTGGGCAGTGTTTAAGCTAGAATCGGTGTGGTTAGGAACCAAGCTGAACAGCAGGTGAAAGAGCGGTTGACTTATAAACCAAGAATGCTAGTAGATAGTTTAAGTGAGAGGACTGGCAGGTGATAGAGAACGGATACGCTCTGACTGTTGGTTTGAGATGTTTCTATTTTAATGCAAATTTTAATGCACGAACAAAGCGGATGAACAGTGCGTGGATCAGTACTTGAGGCTATGATGTTTTGGTCATTACAGAGACTTGGATGGCTCAAGGGCAGGAGTGGCTACCTAGACTGTTAGGTTTTAGGTGTTTCAGAAAGGATAGGGAGAGGGAAATGAGGTGGGGCGTGGCACTGCTGATCAGAGATAGTGTCAAGGCTGCAGAAAAGTACTAAGTCATGAAACAACTGTCTACTGAGCCTCTATGGGTGTAAGTTAGAAACAGGTGGGGGTCAATAACACTACTGGGTATTTTTATAGACCACCCAATAGTCACAGGGATATCGAGGAGAAGATCGGGAGATATATTCTGGATAGATGCAAGAATAACAGTTTTGTTATGGTAGCACATTTTATTTTCCCCAGTATTGACTGGCATTTTCATACAGCGATGGGGTGTAGTTTGTTAGCTGTGTCCAGGGAGGTTTCCTGACACAATAAGGAGATGGACCTTCAGGTGAGTGGCTGGACTAGGATTGGGAAATTGACTTATTCAGGATCAGGGCTCTGAGTGGGAGATCATTTTGGAGATAGTGATCATAATCCTATCTCCTTTACTGCAGCATTGGAGAGGGATGTGATCAAACAATTTAGGGAAGCGTTTAATAAGATTAAGGGGAAATATGAAACTATCCGGCAGGAACTTGGAAGCATAAATTGGGAAAAGATTTTGTCATCGAAATGTCCGTCAGAAATGTGGTAAATGTTCAGGGGATATTTGCCTGTTGTTCCCCATAGGTATGTTCATATTACACAGGGAGAGAATGGTTGGCTGCAGCAGACATGGCGTACAAAGGCTGTTGGAAAATCTGCTCAAGAAGAAAGGAAAAGCTCAAGAAACGTTAAAACAATAGGTACTGAAAGAAATCAAGAAAATTATCAGGCAACCTTCTCATCGGGGTTACGAGAGGCGGGGCTGCGCAGGCATGTGACGTCGGGCAGTGAAGCGCGGAAGATTTCAAAGGAATGGAACCTTATAGAGTGGGGACCGGACTGAGCCCGGAGCAGAGTGAAGGCCAAAAGGGTTTTGGCTCAACGGGCTCAGGTGGAAACGGGTGAGGCAAGGAACGTTTAGATTTCAATTTTTCCTGTTACTTGAGGAAAGGGGGGATTATGAGTGTGTGGGCAGCTTGTCGGAAGTCGGAAGTGAGAGGCCATGGAGTGTCCTAGCCTCCCGACCGTCCATATCTGCGCCAGGTGCGCCAAGCTGCAGCTCCGAAGGGACCGTGTTAGGGAACTGGAGCTCTAGCTCGATGACTTTCGTCTGATCAGGGAGAGTGAGGAGTTGATAGAGAGGAGTTACAGGCAGGTGGTCACACCAGTGCCACGGGAGGTAAATAAGTCGGCCACGGTTAGGAGAGGGAAGGGGAAGAGCCCGGTACTAGAGAGTACCCCAGTGGCTGTACCCCTTGACAATAAGTACTCCTGTTTGAGTACTGCTGGGGGGGGGGGAGGAACCTACCTGGGGGAAGCAACAGTGGGCGTGCCTAGCCACAGAATCCCCCCTACAGCTCAGAAGGGTAGGGAAAGGAAGAGAAAGGCAGTAGCAATAGGGAACTCGATAGTTGGGGGGGGGGGGGGCAGATAGGCGATTCTGTGAACGCAGCCAGGAGACCTGGGTGGTAGTTAGCCTCCCTGGTGCCAGGGACAGGGATTTTTCTGATCGAGTCCAAGTTATCCTGAAGTGGGAGTGTGAGGAGCCAGAGGTCATGGTACATACAGGTACCAATGACATAGGTAGGAAAAGGGAAGAGGTCCTGGAAGGAGAATATAGCGAGTCTGGTAGAGAGTTGAGCAGACGCACCACAAAGGTAGTAATCTCGGGATTACTGCCTGTGGCACGTTACAGTGAGAGTAGGAATGGAATGAGGTGCAGGATAAATGCGTGACTGAGGGATTGGAGCAAGGGGAAGAGATTCGAGTTTCTGGATCATTGGGACCTCTTTTGGGGCAGGTGTGACCTTCAGAAAAAGGGCTGGTTGCAATGAAATCCTAGGGAGACCAATATTCTGGAGGAAAGAATTGCTAGGGGCACTGGGGAGACTTTAAGCTAGAATGGTTGGAGTTGGGAATCAAATTGAAGAGACTAGGAGAGAGGAGGTTAGTTCACAAATAGAGAAAACTTGTAGACAGTGTGTGAGGGAGGAAAAGCAGATAATAGAGAAGGGGAACGCTGAGACCGAAGATGTAGGGGAGAAGGAAGAAAAAGAAGATACTAAAATTGTTTGCACTGTTAGGGATAAACAGAGAGTCAGGGTGGCAATTTTCTTAAATGAATTTATTTTAATAATAGGAGCATTTTAAGAAAGGTGGATGAGCATTGAGCATGGATTGATACCTGGAAATATGCTATTTTAGCAATGAGTGAAGCATGGTTGCAGGAGGGTTGTGATTGGCAACGAATTATTCCTGGATTTCGTTGCTTCAGGTGTGATAGAATCGGAGGGACAAGAGGAGAAGGTGTTGCATTGCTTGTATGAGAAAATATTACAGCTGTGATTTGGCAAGATAGATTAGAGGGCTCGACGAGGGAGATTATTTGGGTGGAATTGTGAAATTGGGGTGTATTATAGACCACATAATGGGGAGCGAGAATTGGAGGAGCAAATCTTAAGGAGAAAACAGATATTTGTAGTAAGCACAAGGTTGTGATTGTGGGAGATTTTAATTTTCCACATATAGACTGGGAAGCTCATTCTGAAAAAGAGCTGGATGTTTTGGAGCTTGTAAAATATGTGCCGGATCGTTTTTGCAGCAATACATAAAGGTATCGAGTAGAGAAGGAGCAGTGTTGGGTCTCCTGTTAGGGAATGAAATCGGTCAGGTGACAGTGGTATGTGTTGGGGAGCACTTCGGGTCCAGTGATCACAATCCCATTCGTTTCAATTTAAATTTGGAGAAGGATAGGTCTGGAGTTGAGAACTCCAGGGTTGAGAATTTTGATTGAAGAAAGGCTAACTTTGAGGAGATGTGAAAGGATTTAGAAGGAGTGGATTGGGACAATTTGTTTTATGGGAAGGATGTAACAGAGAAATGGATGCCATTTAATGGTGCAATTTTGAGGGGACAGAATCTTTATGTTCCTTTTATGTTGAAAGGAAAGGTTGAACGTTTGAAAGAGCCATGATATTCAAGGGATATTGGAAACTCGGTTCGGAAAAGGGGGGAGATCTAAAATAAATATAGGCAGCATGGAGTAAATGAGGTGCTCGACAAATGTAAAGAATGTAAAAGCAATCTCAAGAAAGAAATTAGAAAAGCTCAAAGAAGATATGGGGTTGCTATGGCAAGTAAGGTGAAAATAAATCCAAAGGGTTTGTACAGTTATATTAACAGAAAAAGGATAGTGAGGGATAAATTGGTCCCGTAGCGAATCAGCGTGAACAGCTATGTGTGGAGCCGAAAGAGATGGGGGAGATTTTGAACAATTTATTTTCTTCGGTATTCACTAAGGAGACGGATATTGACTTGTGTAAGGTAAGGGAAACAAATAGAGTATGATGATTAAAGAAGAGGAAGTACTGACGCTTTTAAAGAATATAAAAGTGGATAAGTCTCTGGGTCCTGACAGGATATTCCCTTGGACCTTAAGGCAAGTTAGTGTAGAAATAGCAGGGGCTCTGACAGAAATATTTCAAATGTCATTAGAAACGGGGATGTTGCTGGAGGATTGGAGTATTGCTCATGTGGTTCCATTATTTAAAAAAGGATTCTAAGAGTACACCTAACAATTATTGGCCTGTAAGTTTGACATCAGTGGTGGGTAAATTAATGGAAAGTATTCTTAGAGATGGTATATATAATTATCTGGACAGACAGGTTCAGATTAGGAACAGTCAACATGGATTTGTGCGAGGAAGGTCATGTTTGACAAACCTTATTGAATTTTTTGGCGATGTTACTTGGAAAGTTGACGAGGGTAAATCAGTGGATGTTGTCTATATAGATTTCAGTAAGGCCTTTGACAAGGTTCTGCACGGAAGGTTAGTCATGAAGGTTCAATCTTCAGTTGTTAATAGGCATCCGTTAGTCTCGGAGACTATGGATTTGCGTCCTGGGAGGTTTCCATGGCGCAGGCCTGGGCAGGGGTATATGGGAGACCTGCAGTTGCCCAAGCCTTAAGCCTTCCCCTCTCCACGCCACCGATGTTGTCCAAGGGAAGGGCATTAGGACCCAACAGCTTGGCACCGGTGCCGTCGCAGAGTAATGTGTTGTTATGTGTCTTGCTCAAGGACACAACACGGTGCCTCAGCTGAAGCTTGAAACAGTAACCTTCAGATCACTCGACCGATGCCTTACCCACTAGGCGAAACGCCAAAATAGGTTAATATTGAAGTAGTAAAATTGATTCAACGGTGGCTGGATGGGAGATGCCAGGGAGTAGCGGTGGATAACTGTTTGTCAGGTTACAGGCCGGTGATTAGTGGTGTGCCTCAGGGATCTGTACTGGGTCCGATGTTGCTTGTGATATACATTAATGATCTGGATGATGGGGTGGTAAATTGGATTCGTAAGAATGCAGATTATACTAAGATAGGTGGCGTTGTGGATAATGAAGTAGGTTTTCAAAACTTGCAGGGATATTCAGGCCAGTTAGAAGTGTGGGCTGAAAGATGGCAGATGGAGTTTAATGCTGATAAATGTGAGGTGCTACATTTTGGTAGTACTATACAAAGTAGGACATAGCATGGTAAATGGTAGGCCATTGTGGAATGTGGCAGAACAGAGTGATTTAGGGCTAATGGTGCACAGTTCCCTGAAGGTGGAATCACATGTGCACAGGGTGTTGAAGAAAGCTTATGGTATGCTGGCCTTTATAAATAAAAACATTGAGTATAGGAATTGGGATGCAATGTTAAAATTGTACAAGGCATTGGTGAGGCCAGATTTGGAGTATTGTGTACAGTTCTGGTCACCGGATTATAGGAACGATGTCAACAAAATAGAGAGAGTACAGAGCAGATTTACTAGAATGTAACCTGGGTTTCAGCACCTATGTTACAGAGAAAGGTTGAACAAGTTAGTTCTTTATTTTTTGGAGCGTAGAAGGTTGAAGGGGACTTGATAGAGGTATTTAAAATTATGAGGGGGATAGATAGGTTTGACGTGGATAGGCTTTTTCCATTGAGAGTAGGGGAGAGTCAAACAAGAGGACATGAGTTCAGAATTAGGGGGAAACATTCAGGGAGTGGTAGCTGTGTGGAACGAGCTTCCAGTAGAAGTGGTAGAGGCAGGTTCGATATTGTCATTTAAGGAAAAAAAAATATAGGTATATGGGCAGGAAAGGAATGGACGTTTATGGGTTGAGTGCAGGTCAGTTGGACGAGGTGAGAGTAAGCGTTCGGCACGGACTAGAAGGGCCGAGATGGCTGTTTCCGTGCTTGAATTGTTATATATGGTTATAAGCAGGAAGGAGCGTAAGAATGAAATTAGGAGAGCCAGAAGAGGAGGCCATGGCCAAGAGGTTTAAGAAAACCCCAAGGCATTCGACAAGTATGTGAAGAGCAAGAGGATAAGGCGTAAGAAAGAAAGGACCATTCAAGGTTGACAGTGGAAAAGTTTATATGGAACCAGAGGAGATAGCGTAGGTACTTAATGAATACATAGCTTCAGTATTCACTACCGAAAAGGAACTTGTCGATTGCAGGGTTGATTTACAGCGGATTGAGCAGCTAGAGCATACAGACATTAAGAAAGTGGATGTGCTTGAGCTTTTGGAAAGCATCATGTTGTAGATCGCAGCAGGATTGGAGGAGAGATAACCCAGGCTACCTTGGGAGGCGAGGCAAGAATTTGCTGAGCCTCTGGCAATGATCTTTGCATCATCAAGTCGGGCGGGAGAGGTTTCGGAGTATTGTAAGTTTGTATACGTTGTTCCCTTATTTAAGAAATTGAGTAGCGATAGCCCAGGAAATTAAAGATTATTGAGTCTTATTTCTGTGGTTGTTAAGTTGAAGGAGAAGATCCTGAGAGTCAGGATGTAAGAACATTTGGAGAGGCATTATTGATTAAGAATAGTCAGCATGGCCTTGTGCCTTACTCGTCTGACTGAATTTTTTGAGAATATGACTAAACACATAGATGAAGCTAGAACAGTAGAAGTGGTGTACTGAATTTCAGCAAGACATTTGATAGGGTTATTGATAAAGTAAGGAGGCACGGAATCCAACGGGGCATTGCTTTGTGAAACCGTAATTGGCATGCCCACAGAAGGTAAAGTGGGGTTGTTGCGGGGTCATATTCTCCATCGAGGTTTGTAATCAGTACTGTGTCTCAGGAGTCTGTTCTGGGACTACTTACCTTCGTGATTATTATATATGACCTCAATAAGGAAGTGGAGTAAATTTGCTGATGAGACGAAAGTTGAGAGTGCTGTTGATTGTGTGGAGGACTGTCAGAGGTTACAGCGGAACATCGATAGGCTGCAAAACTTGTCTGAAAAGTGGCAGATGGAGATCATCTCAGATAACTGCGAGTTGGTTCATTTTAGTAAGTCAAATGTGATGGCGAAATATTGCATTTGATTTTTGGCGGTGTGGAAGATCAGAGGGCTCTTGAGGTCCATGTCCAGAGGACGCTCAAAGGTGCTGCGCAGGTTGACTGCGTCGTTAAGAAGGCATACGGTGCATTGGCCTTCATCAACCGTGGGAATGAGTTCAAGAACCAATAGGTAATATTGCAGCTGTATAGGACCCTGGTAAGATCCCACGTGGAGTACTGTGCTCGGTTCTGGTCACCTCACTACAAGAACAATGTGGAAACTATAGAAAGGGTGCAGAGGAGACTTGCAAGGATGTTGCCTGGATTGTGGAGCATGCCTTACGAGAATAGTTTGAGTGAACCATTCCCCTTGGAGCGTTGGAGGATGAATGGTGACCTAATGCATTATATAAAATGTCACTTTATGCGGTTTACCTTTACACTTGCTCGTTTTTGGAAATATCTAAACAGCCTAACCTGTAGCAGCAACTCAATGCGAAAAAGCATGCAGACATGGTGAAGAGAGGCAACTGTTGTTCAGAACAAACTTCAGAATGGGGAAATAATATGATGTAAGTGACCTTAACAGTCGATAGATTGTTGGTACCAGACACAGTGATTTGAGCATGTCAGAAACCGCTGATCTCTTGGATTTTTCACGCATAACGTTTGCTAAAGTTTAAAGAGACTGGTGCAACAAGCAAACAAACAAAAAGGAAATATCCGGTCAGTAGCATTTCTGTGAGAGAAAACAGCATATTAGTGAGGGAGGTCAGAGAACAATGGCCAGCCTGATCAAGCTGTCAAAAAGGGAAAGGTAACTCTTAATAACTACATGTTACAATGGTGTGCAAAAGAGCATCTCTGTCTCATGCACAACATGTCGATCTTGCGGTGGATGTCCTATAACAGCAGAAGAAAAGGAACATGCACTCAAAGTGCTATTTTAGTAGGCATTGGAGGTACGTAATGCTCACTGAGTGTTTTCTTCTCGGAACAAAGAAAGAGAAGGAAAGATTCAACAGTGCTTATGATAATCTCCAGTGCACAAGAGAGAGGCAAGTACCATTAGCAAATGGACAAAATAGAGACACTAGTTTATAAAGTTCAATAAGCATGATTTGCTGCTGTCAATACCCAGACAGTTGCCGTGAAATACACGAAGACGCAAATCAAAACATCAGCATACTAAATAATTTATTGTTTCCATACAGATGAATAATTCTTAGTAATGAAACGATTGGACTCAACACTAAATGACAGATTTACTTTAAACTATTTACTTCATTCCGTAATTAAACGGGACTGTAAGTTTAGAGTCAGTTGCTGCAGATAACCATAAGCACACGATGATAAACCCCGAGACCTATTGATGAATATCATTTAACTTTCCTCTGATATCACTTTCCCCATAATATGTTTCTTCGTGTTTTTCTCCGGAGTGACTATAATAACGTAACACTTCGGTGCAAAAATGCAAAACAACAATCCAAAACTGGAGGCCAGGATGGCAAACACTTCAACTGCCACAGTGTATTTCCCAGGAGAGCTGACAGAGGCCGGAATATAAGTGACCCAAACCGCACAGAAGATGAGCATGCTGAACGTTATACACTTTGCCTCATTAAAGTTATCCGGCAGCTTCCGTGCGAGAAAGGCCAGGACAAAGCAAATACACGATAACAAGGCGATATAACCCGACGCCGAGTAAAATGCTGCAGACGAACCTTTATCGCATTCTAAAATTATCCTCTCCCGGTAATATTTGGTATTGATTACAGGGAAAGGAGGAGCAATGAGCAACCAAAGCGCACATACTAAACCCTGCACGGACACCAGGAGGAAGACACTTATCCTCTGCTGTCTTTGACCAAACCATTTCATCCTGTTACTGCTGGGATGCGTTGCTTTAAATGCCGTCAGCACCAGAATGGTCTTGACCAGAACACTGGAAATACACAGGACAAATGAGACAGCGAATACTGTGCGGCGTAACATACAAAACAAATTTGAAGGTTCACCAATGAATGTGACCGAACACAAGAAACAGCAGCTTAACGCAAATAAAAGGAGAAAGCTGAGCTCAGAATTGTTAGCCTTAACTAGAGGTGTGTGTCGATGTCTAAAGAAGAGACCCACTGTCAGTCCAGACATACATACTCCAGCCAAAGCAAGAACCACCAACAACGTGCTGAGCATTTCGGTAAAAGCCAGGTACTCGATACTCTTCGGGATGCATTGATCTCTCCGATCATTGGACCAGAATAGAAGAGGACACTTGATGCATTCAGTGGAGTCTGAGGGGAAAAGCATCCAAATACAATCATTACATGTTTGAGAAGTCACTGCAAGAAAATGTTAGTGTAGCTCTCATAACCAACATGTATTTGAGCTCACCTGTGGTGTTGCTAATTTCTCCATCGGCACAGTACGTGCAGTCAAAACAACAAATTGGCTGTCCTCTCCTGGCTGCTTTCCTTGTTCCTGGGAGGCAACTTTCAGAACAGACTGCCCGGGGAATCTTAAATGGAGAAATGAAATCAACATTTGATCATTTACATTTCGTAAGGGCTCCACTGCGCGATAATATTCTGTAACCAGCTTCATTTCATAAATGCAAGTTTCTTGGAACTAAACGTGATCGTGATTTTAAACCGGACTAATGCCTAATACTTACTGAAGTAACTTTCTTCTTTATTATAACTTTAGACTTGCTATTGGATGGCGCTCGAAGTCCCTGTCAGACAAATCGTTCCAATGTCTTTCAACTGCTCGCGTTGATGTTTCTCCTCGAGTAATTGCTGATTCATTTGTAAAACATCTTATCCACGTCGATTCGATACTCATCCTTCGGCGATTGGAAATATCAGTTGCTGCTCTCCCTAATAACAAACCTTCAGATTCGGTATAGCTAGAACTAATGCTATATGATTCAGTGTCGAATGGGGCTGCATGTTTATATTCTGGGAACAACAATCCATTGCTTCTGCACACAATTAAATCCCGTTTGAATACTTTCTGAATTTAAATTCGGGTAATAAAATGCACACAATATGTCACGAACAATGACAACATAAAATCTTATTTCGCGATACAACGCGGAGTAGGCCGTTCCAGCTCTTTCAGCCTCACAATTCCGATAAACCCGATTAAGCCTAACCTGATCACGGGACAATTTGGACTGTAGGAAGACACCAGAGGACCTGGATGAAAGCAATGCATTCTACCGTAGGATATACTGAGATTCCTTACCGAACATGGAATTGAACTCCCAGCTTCGGAAAACCTCGAGCTGAAATAGCGCGCGCTTACCGTGACGCCACAATGGCGCATGACAAAGCACAATGTGTTTACACTCTAATTCGGTTTTACTCTCCCCACATTCCCATTATTTTGCCATCCAGATTCAGATTCCCACTGGGTAGAAAGGCCAGGTATGCTCTCTAACCACTGAACAGAACGAGAATGTGCAAACGCCAAAGAAACGGCGCCGGAGGTCGTGATTGAAACTGGTCTATGGAACTGTCAGGGAGCGGCGCCACGCGCTGGCACTTTGTGATGCCTGTCTGATATCCAACCATTCAATGTGACAGTGTCGTTTAAACCAGGTGAGAATTCGACTCCAAATTCACCAAACTCAAAAACATAGTAGGATATGAAATGTCTAAAAGACACACTCCATTCTTGAACAATTGGGGAAGAGGGGTGTGCGAGAAAGGGTTTTATTTGTAAATAGACGAGTTTCATTTTTCCCATTGTCAAGTCTGAAGTAGAATAAAAATATATAAAAAGTATGAAGATATACACTTCCAAAGAAGTGATGGGGGGTGGGTGGGGATGAAGGTGTGGGTGATATTTAACTGCCTACTCTGGACGGAATCTGGTGGTGCTGCGTCACTGGGCAGTTTCATCTCTCCTTCCACTTTCATCATCAAATGGAAACAATCGTAATCTTTTTATGTTGATACTCCAACCTGAATCTATATAATAAACTATATGATTGGTTTCAGATGGGCTGTCTATCTCTTGCCTATGTACGTTTAATAATATAAATGGCACACTTGTACCATTCTTTGCATTACCTTACATTTATAGCAAACAGCAACAATGTCCATTTTCAATAGGCAACCATACCTCACGCTGACCACTGCTCCAGGTAATGTGATGTGGCTTCAGCACAAGCTCTTTACCGGGAGGTGCTGATCCATTGTAATATCCAACTTTCCGAACTACAAGGCTACCGTTCCCATTCATTTGCCAGTTTACAATGTCGTACGCGGCTGTCGGATTGCCGTTCTTATCAAGATGCACCTTCTCTCCAGTTTTTGTTGTGAAATAAATTGACTTCATATAATGGAGAAGCTAAAAAAAATTCCAACAAGTCGCCTTCAACTTCTTACAAATGTTAAAAGATTTTGCCTTCAAGAATCAGTCGCCCAATTAACAGTAATTGAGACTTGTCATGACAGGATTGCTTCTGCTTAGATTCAGAAAGTACTGCAGCGCGGAAATAGCAGCTTTAACTAATGCGATCCATGACAACTACATCATCCTCTTTGCTAGTCAGCTCGGCTCATAAATCTGCAGGCCTTTTTTATCCATGTGCCTATTCAAATACCTCTTAAATCTTGCAATTATAGCTTCTCGGCCATTTCTTCTGGTAGCCCTACGTAAAGATGGTACCTCTGAGGACTCTTTTCAATTTTACCCCTCGTATCTTATGTCTAGGCCTTCTGGCAAATGATATGACCGAACAACAGCTACATATTATTATGAATTTATATCCTTCTGTGCGATAACCCTTTATTCACATGCGCTGCGGGAAATTAATCGTGGCCAAACTCTCTCAACAACTCAGGCTATCTTATCGAGGAACATTGTGGTAAATATCTACTGCACCCTCTCCAGCTTGACAGTTCCTTCCTTTACACTCACAGTGCGGTCTTATCCCTTAAAGGCACGATTAGCGTTATTTTTTCACAGGTGCTTACATCGAAACAAACAGTAAAATGTGCCATTTGCATCAAATCAAACGCG